>NW_027362767.1:16892490-17125415 GCF_046119375.1 Phyllobates terribilis | reverse complement strand
AGAATGCCATCCTGCTGGCCAGTGGATATATCCATGGTGCAAAACAGAGAATGCCATCCTGCTGGCCAGTGAATATATCCATGGTGCAAAACAGAGAATGCCATCCTGCTGGCCAGTGAATATATACATGGTGCAAAACAGAGAATGCCATCCTGCTGGCCAGTGAATATATCCATGGTGCAAAACAGAGAATGCCATCCTGCTGGCCAGTGAATATACACATGGTGCAAAACAGAGAATGCCATCCTGCTGGCCAGTGAAAATATACATGGTGCAAAACAGAGAATGCCATCCTGCTGGCCAGTGAATATATACATGGTGCAAAACAGAGAATGCCATCCTGCTGGCCAGTGAATATATCCATGGTGCAAAACAGAGAATGCCATCCTGCTGGCCAGTGAATATACACATGGTGCAAAACAGAGAATGTCATCCTGCTGGCCAGTGAATATATCCATGGTGCAAAACAGAGAATGCCATCCTGCTGGCCAGTGTATATATACATGGTGCAAAACAGAGAATGCCGTCCTGCTGGCCAGTGAATATACACATGGTGCAAAACAGAGAATGTCATCCTGCTGGCCAGTGAATATATCCATGGTGCAAAACAGAGAATGCCATCCTGCTGGCCAGTGTATATATACATGGTGCAAAACAGAGAATGCCATCCTGCTGGCCAGTGAATATATACATGGAGCAAAACAGAGAATGCCATCCTGCTGGCCAGTGAATATACACATGGTGCAAAACAGAGAATGCCATCCTGCTGGCCAGTGAATATATCCATGGTGCAAAACAGAGAATGCCATCCTGCTGGCCAGTGAATATATACATGGTGCAAAACAGAGAATGCCATCCTGCTGGCCAGTGAATATATACATGGTGCAAAACAGAGAATGCCATCCTGCTGGCCAGTGAATATATACATGGTGCAAAACAGAGAATGCCATCCTGCTGGCCAGTGAATATATCCATGGTGCAAAACAGAGAATGCCATCCTGCTGGCCAGTGAATATATACATGGTGCAAAACAGAGAATGCCATCCTGCTGGCCAGTGAATATATACATGGTGCAAAACAGAGAATGCCATCCTGCTGGCCAGTGAATATATACATGGTGCAAAACAGAGAATGCCATCCTGCTAGCCAGTGTATATATACATTGTGCAAAACAGAGAATGCCATCCTGCTGGCCAGTGTATATATACATGGTGCAAAACAGAGAATGCCATCCTGCTGGCCAGTGAATATACACATGGTGCAAAACAGAGAATGCCATCCTGCTGGCCAGTGAATATATCCATGGTGCAAAACAGAGAATGCCATCCTGCTGGCCAGTGAATATATACATGGTGCAAAACAGAGAATGCCATCCTGCTGGCCAGTGAATATATCCATGGTGCAAAACAGAGAATGCCATCCTGATGGCCAGTGAATATATCCATGGTGCAAAACAGAGAATGCCATCCTGCTGGGCAGTGAATATATCCATGGTGCAAAACAGAGAATGCCATCCTGCTGGCCAGTGAATATATCAATGGTGCAAAACAGAGAATGGCATCCTGCTGGCCAGTGAATATATACATGGTGCAAAACAGAGAATGCCATCCTGCTGGCCAGTGAATATATCCATGGTGCAAAACAGAGAATGCCATCCTGCTGGCCAGTGAATATACACATGGTGCAAAACAGAGAATGCCATCCTGCTGGCCAGTGAAAATATACATGGTGCAAAACAGAGAATGCCATCCTGCTGGCCAGTGAATATATACATGGTGCAAAACAGAGAATGCCATCCTGCTGGCCAGTGAATATATCCATGGTGCAAAACAGAGAATGCCATCCTGCTGGCCAGTGAATATACACATGGTGCAAAACAGAGAATGTCATCCTGCTGGCCAGTGAATATATCCATGGTGCAAAACAGAGAATGCCATCCTGCTGGCCAGTGTATATATACATGGTGCAAAACAGAGAATGCCATCCTGCTGGCCAGTGAATATACACATGGTGCAAAACAGAGAATGTCATCCTGCTGGCCAGTGAATATATCCATGGTGCAAAACAGAGAATGCCATCCTGCTGGCCAGTGTATATATACATGGTGCAAAACAGAGAATGCCATCCTGCTGGCCAGTGAATATATACATGGAGCAAAACAGAGAATGCCATCCTGCTGGCCAGTGAATATACACATGGTGCAAAACAGAGAATGCCATCCTGCTGGCCAGTGAATATATCCATGGTGCAAAACAGAGAATGCCATCCTGCTGGCCAGTGAATATATACATGGTGCAAAACAGAGAATGCCATCCTGCTGGCCAGTGAATATATACATGGTGCAAAACAGAGAATGCCATCCTGCTGGCCAGTGAATATATACATGGTGCAAAACAGAGAATGCCATCCTGCTGGCCAGTGAATATATCCATGGTGCAAAACAGAGAATGCCATCCTGCTGGCCAGTGAATATATACATGGTGCAAAACAGAGAATGCCATCCTGCTGGCCAGTGAATATATACATGGTGCAAAACAGAGAATGCCATCCTGCTGGCCAGTGAATATATACATGGTGCAAAACAGAGAATGCCATCCTACTGGCCAGTGTATATATACATTGTGCAAAACAGAGAATGCCATCCTGCTGGCCAGTGTATATATACATGGTGCAAAACAGAGAATGCCATCCTGCTGGCCAGTGAATATACACATGGTGCAAAACAGAGAATGCCATCCTGCTGGCCAGTGAATATATCCATGGTGCAAAACAGAGAATGCCATCCTGCTGGCCAGTGAATATATACATGGTGCAAAACAGAGAATGCCATCCTGCTGGCCAGTGAATATATCCATGGTGCAAAACAGAGAATGCCATCCTGATGGCCAGTGAATATATCCATGGTGCAAAACAGAGAATGCCATCCTGCTGGGCAGTGAATATATCCATGGTGCAAAACAGAGAATGCCATCCTGCTGGCCAGTGAATATATCAATGGTGCAAAACAGAGAATGGCATCCTGCTGGCCAGTGAATATATCCATGGTGCAAAACAGAGAATGCCATTCTGCTGGCCAGTGAATATATCCATGGTACAAAACAGAGAATGTCATCCTGCTGACCAGTGAATATACACATGGTGCAAAACAGAGAATGCCATCCTGCTGGCCAGTGAATATATCCATGGTGCAAAACAGAGAATGCCATCCTGCTGGCCAGTGATTATATCAATGGTGCAAAACAGAGAATGCCATCCTGCTGGCCAGTGAATATATCCATGGTGCAAAACAGAGAATGCCATTCTGCTGGCCAGTGAATATATCCATGGTGCAAAACAGAGAATGCCATCCTGATGGCCAGTGAATATATCCATGGTGCAAAACAGAGAATGCCATCCTGCTGGCCAGTGAATATACACATGGTGCAAAACAGAGAATGCCATCCTGCTGGCCAGTGAATATATACATGGTGCAAAACAGAGAATGCCATCCTGATGGCCAGTGAATATATCCATGGTGCAAAACAGAGAATGCCATCCTGCTGGCCAGTGAATATACACATGGTGCAAAACAGAGAATGCCATCCTGCTGGCCAGTGAATATATCCATGGTGCAAAACAGAGAATGCCATCCTCCTGGCCAGTGAATATATACATGGTGCAAAACAGAGAATGCCATCCTGCTGGCCAGTGAATATATCCATGGTGCAAAACAGAGAATGCCATCCTGCTGGGCAGTGAATATATCCATGGTGCAAAACAGAGAATGCCATCCTGCTGGCCAGTGAATATATACATGGTGCAAAACAGAGAATGCCATCCTGCTGGCCAGTGAATATATCAATGGTGCAAAACAGAGAATGCCATCCTGCTGGCCATTGAATATATACATGGTGCTAAACAGAGAATGCCATCCTGCTGGCCAGTGAATATATCCATGGTGCAAAACAGAGAATGCCATCCTGCTAGCCAGTGAATATATACATGGTGCAAAACAGAGAATGCCATCCTGCTGGCCAGTGAATATATCCATGGTGCGAAACAGAGAATGCCATCCTGCTGGCCAGTGAATATATACATGGTGCGAAACAGAGAATGCCATCCTGCTGGCCAGTGAATATGTCCATGGTGCAAAACAAAGAATGCCATCCTGCTGGCCAGTGAATATATACATGGTGCAAAACAGAGAATGCCATCCTGCTGACCAGTGAATATATCCATGGTGCAAAACAGAGAATGCCATCCTGATGGCCAGTGAATATACACATGGTGCAAAACAGAGAATGCCATCCTGCTGGCCAGTGAATATATCCATGGTGCAAAACAGAGAATGCCATCCTGCTGGCCAGTGAATATATACATGGTGCAAAACAGAGAATGCCATCCTGCTGGCCAGTGAATATATACATGGTGCAAAACAGAGAATGCCATCCTGCTGGCCAGTGAATATACACATGGTGCAAAACAAAGAATGCCATCCTGCTGGCCAGTGAAAATATACATGGTGCAAAACAGAGAATGCCATCCTGCTGGCCAGTGAATATATACATGGTGCAAAACAGAGAATGCCATCCTGCTGGCCAGTGAATATATCCATGGTGCAAAACAGAGAATGCCATCCTGCTGGCCAGTGAATATACACATGGTGCAAAACAGAGAATGTCATCCTGCTGGCCAGTGAATATATCCATGGTGCAAAACAGAGAATGCCATCCTGCTGGCCAGTGTATATATACATGATGCAAAACAGAGAATGCCATCCTGCTGGCCAGTGAATATATACATGGTGCAAAACAGAGAATGCCATCCTGCTGGCCAGTGAATATACACATGGTGCAAAACAGAGAATGTCATCCTGCTGGCCAGTGAATATATCCATGGTGCAAAACAGAGAATGCCATCCTGCTGGCCAGTGTATATATACATGGTGCAAAACAGAGAATGCCATCCTGCTGGCCAGTGAATATATAAATGGAGCAAAACAGAGAATGCCATCCTGCTGGCCAGTGAATATACACATGGTGCAAAACAGAGAATGCCATCCTGCTGGCCAGTGAATATATCCATGGTGCAAAACAGAGAATGCCATCCTGCTGGCCAGTGAATATATACATGGTGCAAAACAGAGAATGCCATCCTGCTGGCCAGTGAATATATCCATGGTGCAAAACAGAGAATGCCATCCTGCTGGCCAGTGAATATACACATGGTGCAAAACAGAGAATGTCATCCTGCTGGCCAGTGAATATATCCATGGTGCAAAACAGAGAATGCCATTTTGCTGGCCAGTGAATATATCCATGGTGCAAAACAGAGAATGCCATCCTGCTGGCCAGTGAATATATCCATGGTGCAAAACAGAGAATGCCATCCTGCTGGCCAGTGTATATATACATGGTGCAAAACAGAGAATGCCATCCTGCTGGCCAGTGAATATATACATGGTGCAAAACAGAGAATGCCATCCTGCTGGCCAGTGAATATATACATGGTGCAAAACAGAGAATGCCATCCTGCTGGCCAGTGTATATATACATGGTGCAAAACAGAGAATGCCATCCTGCTGGCCAGTGTATATATACATGGTGCAAAACAGAGAATGCCATCCTGCTGGCCAGTGAATATACACATGGTGCAAAACAGAGAATGCCATCCTGCTGGCCAGTGAATATATCCATGGTGCAAAACAGAGAATGCCATCCTGCTGGCCAGTGAATATATACATGGTGCAAAACAGAGAATGCCATCCTGCTGGCCAGTGAATATATCCATGGTGCAAAACAGAGAATGCCATCCTGATGGCCAGTGAATATATCCATGGTGCAAAACAGAGAATGCCATCCTGCTGGGCAGTGAATATATCCATGGTGCAAAACAGAGAATGCCATCCTGCTGGCCAGTGAATATATCAATGGTGCAAAACAGAGAATGCCATCCTGCTGGCCAGTGAATATATCCATGGTGCAAAACAGAGAATGCCATTCTGCTGGCCAGTGAATATATCCATGGTGCAAAACAGAGAATGTCATCCTGCTGACCAGTGAATATACACATGATGCAAAACAGAGAATGCCATCCTGCTGGCCAGTGAATATATCCATGGTGCAAAACAGAGAATGCCATCCTGCTGGCCAGTGAATATATCAATGGTGCAAAACAGAGAATGCCATCCTGCTGGCCAGTGAATATATCCATGGTGCAAAACAGAGAATGCCATTCTGCTGGCCAGTGAATATATCCATGGTGCAAAACAGAGAATGTCATCCTGCTGACCAGTGAATATACACATGGTGCAAAACAGAGAATGCCATCCTGCTGGCCAGTGAATATATACATGGTGCAAAACAGAGAATGCCATCCTGATGGCCAGTGAATATATCCATGGTGCAAAACAGAGAATGCCATCCTGCTGGCCAGTGAATATACACATGGTGCAAAACAGAGAATGCCATCCTGCTGGCCAGTGAATATATCCATGGTGCAAAACAGAGAATGCCATCCTCCTGGCCAGTGAATATATACATGGTGCAAAACAGAGAATGCCATCCTGCTGGCCAGTGAATATATCCATGGTGCAAAACAGAGAATGCCATCCTGCTGGGCAGTGACTATATCCATGGTGCAAAACAGAGAATGCCATCCTGCTGGCCAGTGAATATATACATGGTGCAAAACAGAGAATGCCATCCTGCTGGCCAGTGAATATATCAATGGTGCAAAACAGAGAATGCCATCCTGCTGGCCAGTGAATATATACATGGTGCAAAACAGAGAATGCCATCCTGCTGGCCAGTGAATATATCCATGGTGCAAAACAGAGAATGCCATCCTGCTGACCAGTGAATATATCCATGGTGCAAAACAGAGAATGCCATCCTGCTGGCCAGTGAATATATCCATGGTGCGAAACAGAGAATGCCATCCTGCTGGCCAGTGAATATATACATGGTGCGAAACAGAGAATGCCATCCTGCTGGCCAGTGAATATATCCATGGTGCAAAACAAAGAATGCCATCCTGCTGGCCAGTGAATATATACATGGTGCAAAACAGAGAATGCCATCCTGCTGGCCAGTGTATATATACATGGTGCAAAACAGAGAATGCCATCCTGCTGGCCAGTGAATATACACATGGTGCAAAACAGAGAATGCCATCCTGCTGGCCAGTGAATATATACATGGTGCAAAACAGAGAATGCCATCCTGCTGGCCAGTGAATATATACATGGTGCAAAACAGAGAATGCCATCCTGCTGGCCAGTGAATATATCCATGGTGCAAAACAGAGAATGCCATCCTGCTGGCCAGTGAATATATCCATGGTGCAAAACAGAGAATGCCATCCTGCTGGCCAGTGAATATATACATGGTGCAAAACAGAGAATGCCATCCTGCTGGCCAGTGAATATATCCATGGTGCAAAACAGAGAATGCCATCCTGCTGGCCAGTGAATATACACATGGTGCAAAACAGAGAATGCCATCCTGCTGGCCAGTGAAAATATACATGGTGCAAAACAGAGAATGCCATCCTGCTGGCCAGTGAATATATACATGGTGCAAAACAGAGAATGCCATCCTGCTGGCCAGTGAATATATCCATGGTGCAAAACAGAGAATGCCATCCTGCTGGCCAGTGAATA
This sequence comes from Phyllobates terribilis, assembly GCF_046119375.1. NCBI lineage: Eukaryota > Metazoa > Chordata > Amphibia > Anura > Dendrobatidae > Phyllobates > Phyllobates terribilis. Next base: position 17,117,773 of record NW_027362767.1, on the reverse strand, counting down.
TACACATGGTGCAAAACAGAGAATGTCATCCTGCTGGCCAGTGAATATATCCATGGTGCAAAACAGAGAATGCCATCCTGCTGGCCAGTGTATATATACATGGTGCAAAACAGAGAATGCCATCCTGCTGGCCAGTGAATATACACATGGTGCAAAACAGAGAATGCCATCCTGCTGGCCAGTGAATATATCCATGGTGCAAAACAGAGAATGCCATCCTGCTGGCCAGTGTATATATACATGGTGCAAAACAGAGAATGCCATCCTGCTGGCCAGTGAATATATACATGGAGCAAAACAGAGAATGCCATCCTGCTGGCCAGTGAATATACACATGGTGCAAAACAGAGAATGCCATCCTGCTGGCCAGTGAATATATCCATGGTGCAAAACAGAGAATGCCATCCTGCTGGCCAGTGAATATATACATGGTGCAAAACAGAGAATGCCATCCTGCTGGCCAGTGAATATATACATGGTGCAAAACAGAGAATGCCATCCTGCTGGCCAGTGAATATATACATGGTGCAAAACAGAGAATGCCATCCTGCTGGCCAGTGAATATATCCATGGTGCAAAACAGAGAATGCCATCCTGCTGGCCAGTGAATATATACATGGTGCAAAACAGAGAATGCCATCCTGCTGGCCAGTGAATATATACATGGTGCAAAACAGAGAATGCCATCCTGCTGGCCAGTGAATATATACATGGTGCAAAACAGAGAATGCCATCCTGCTGGCGAGTGTATATATACATTGTGCAAAACAGAGAATGCCATCCTGCTGGCCAGTGTATATATACATGGTGCAAAACAGAGAATGCCATCCTGCTGGCCAGTGAATATACACATGGTGCAAAACAGAGAATGCCATCCTGCTGGCCAGTGAATATATCCATGGTGCAAAACAGAGAATGCCATCCTGCTGGCCAGTGAATATATACATGGTGCAAAACAGAGAATGCCATCCTGCTGGCCAGTGAATATATCCATGGTGCAAAACAGAGAATGCCATCCTGATGGCCAGTGAATATATCCATGGTGCAAAACAGAGAATGCCATCCTGCTGGGCAGTGAATATATCCATGGTGCAAAACAGAGAATGCCATCCTGCTGGCCAGTGAATATATCAATGGTGCAAAACAGAGAATGGCATCCTGCTGGCCAGTGAATATATACATGGTGCAAAACAGAGAATGCCATCCTGCTGGCCAGTGAATATATCCATGGTGCAAAACAGAGAATGCCATCCTGCTGGCCAGTGAATATACACATGGTGCAAAACAGAGAATGCCATCCTGCTGGCCAGTGAAAATATACATGGTGCAAAACAGAGAATGCCATCCTGCTGGCCAGTGAATATATACATGGTGCAAAACAGAGAATGCCATCCTGCTGGCCAGTGAATATATCCATGGTGCAAAACAGAGAATGCCATCCTGCTGGCCAGTGAATATACACATGGTGCAAAACAGAGAATGTCATCCTGCTGGCCAGTGAATATATCCATGGTGCAAAACAGAGAATGCCATCCTGCTGGCCAGTGTATATATACATGGTGCAAAACAGAGAATGCCATCCTGCTGGCCAGTGAATATACACATGGTGCAAAACAGAGAATGTCATCCTGCTGGCCAGTGAATATATCCATGGTGCAAAACAGAGAATGCCATCCTGCTGGCCAGTGTATATATACATGGTGCAAAACAGAGAATGCCATCCTGCTGGCCAGTGAATATATACATGGAGCAAAACAGAGAATGCCATCCTGCTGGCCAGTGAATATACACATGGTGCAAAACAGAGAATGCCATCCTGCTGGCCAGTGAATATATCCATGGTGCAAAACAGAGAATGCCATCCTGCTGGCCAGTGAATATATACATGGTGCAAAATAGAGAATGCCATCCTGCTGGCCAGTGAATATATACATGGTGCAAAACAGAGAATGCCATCCTGCTGGCCAGTGAATATATACATGGTGCAAAACAGAGAATGCCATCCTGCTGGCCAGTGAATATATCCATGGTGCAAAACAGAGAATGCCATCCTGCTGGCCAGTGAATATATACATGGTGCAAAACAGAGAATGCCATCCTGCTGGCCAGTGAATATATACATGGTGCAAAACAGAGAATGCCATCCTGCTGGCCAGTGAATATATACATGGTGCAAAACAGAGAATGCCATCCTGCTGGCCAGTGTATATATACATTGTGCAAAACAGAGAATGCCATCCTGCTGGCCAGTGTATATATACATGGTGCAAAACAGAGAATGCCATCCTGCTGGCCAGTGAATATACACATGGTGCAAAACAGAGAATGCCATCCTGCTGGCCAGTGAATATATCCATGGTGCAAAACAGAGAATGCCATCCTGCTGGCCAGTGAATATATACATGGTGCAAAACAGAGAATGCCATCCTGCTGGCCAGTGAATATATCCATGGTGCAAAACAGAGAATGCCATCCTGATGGCCAGTGAATATATCCATGGTGCAAAACAGAGAATGCCATCCTGCTGGGCAGTGAATATATCCATGGTGCAAAACAGAGAATGCCATCCTGCTGGCCAGTGAATATATCAATGGTGCAAAACAGAGAATGGCATCCTGCTGGCCAGTGAATATATCCATGGTGCAAAACAGAGAATGCCATTCTGCTGGCCAGTGAATATATCCATGGTACAAAACAGAGAATGTCATCCTGCTGACCAGTGAATATACACATGGTGCAAAACAGAGAATGCCATCCTGCTGGCCAGTGAATATATCCATGGTGCAAAACAGAGAATGCCATCCTGCTGGCCAGTGATTATATCAATGGTGCAAAACAGAGAATGCCATCCTGCTGGCCAGTGAATATATCCATGGTGCAAAACAGAGAATGCCATTCTGCTGGCCAGTGAATATATCCATGGTGCAAAACAGAGAATGCCATCCTGATGGCCAGTGAATATATCCATGGTGCAAAACAGAGAATGCCATCCTGCTGGCCAGTGAATATACACATGGTGCAAAACAGAGAATGCCATCCTGCTGGCCAGTGAATATATACATGGTGCAAAACAGAGAATGCCATCCTGATGGCCAGTGAATATATCCATGGTGCAAAACAGAGAATGCCATCCTGCTGGCCAGTGAATATACACATGGTGCAAAACAGAGAATGCCATCCTGCTGGCCAGTGAATATATCCATGGTGCAAAACAGAGAATGCCATCCTCCTGGCCAGTGAATATATACATGGTGCAAAACAGAGAATGCCATTCTGCTGGCCAGTGAATATATCCATGGTGCAAAACAGAGAATGCCATTCTGCTGGCCAGTGAATATATCCATGGTGCAAAACAGAGAATGCCATTCTGCTGGCCAGTGAATATATCCATGGTGCAAAACAGAGAATGCCATCCTGATGGCCAGTGAATATATCCATGGTGCAAAACAGAGAATGCCATCCTGCTGGCCAGTGAATATACACATGGTGCAAAACAGAGAATGCCATCCTGCTGGCCAGTGAATATATACATGGTGCAAAACAGAGAATGCCATCCTGATGGCCAGTGAATATATCCATGGTGCAAAACAGAGAATGCCATCCTGCTGGCCAGTGAATATACACATGGTGCAAAACAGAGAATGCCATCCTGCTGGCCAGTGAATATATCCATGGTGCAAAACAGAGAATGCCATCCTCCTGGCCAGTGAATATATACATGGTGCAAAACAGAGAATGCCATCCTGCTGGCCAGTGAATATATCCATGGTGCAAAACAGAGAATGCCATCCTGCTGGGCAGTGAATATATCCATGGTGCAAAACAGAGAATGCCATCCTGCTGGCCAGTGAATATATACATGGTGCAAAACAGAGAATGCCATCCTGCTGGCCAGTGAATATATCAATGGTGCAAAACAGAGAATGCCATCCTGCTGGCCATTGAATATATACATGTTGCAAAACAGAGAATGCCATCCTGCTGGCCAGTGAATATATCCATGGTGCAAAACAGAGAATGCCATCCTGCTGGCCAGTGAATATATACATGGTGCAAAACAGAGAATGCCATCCTGCTGGCCAGTGAATATATCCATGGTGCGAAACAGAGAATGCCATCCTGCTGGCCAGTGAATATATACATGGTGCGAAACAGAGAATGCCATCCTGCTGGCCAGTGAATATATCCATGGTGCAAAAAAAAGAATGCCATCCTGCTGGCCAGTGAATATATACATGGTGCAAAACAGAGAATGCCATCCTGCTGACCAGTGAATATATCCATGGTGCAAAACAGAGAATGCCATCCTGATGGCCAGTGAATATACACATGGTGCAAAACAGAGAATGCCATCCTGCTGGCCAGTGAATATATCCATGGTGCAAAACAGAGAATGCCATCCTGCTGGCCAGTGAATATATACATGGTGCAAAACAGAGAATGCCATCCTGCTGGCCAGTGAATATATACATGGTGCAAAACAGAGAATGCCATCCTGCTGGCCAGTGAATATACACATGGTGCAAAACAGAGAATGCCATCCTGCTGGCCAGTGAAAATATACATGGTGCAAAACAGAGAATGCCATCCTGCTGGCCAGTGAATATATACATGGTGCAAAACAGAGAATGCCATCCTGCTGGCCAGTGAATATATCCATGGTGCAAAACAGAGAATGCCATCCTGCTGGCCAGTGAATATACACATGGTGCAAAACAGAGAATGTCATCCTGCTGGCCAGTGAATATATCCATGGTGCAAAACAGAGAATGCCATCCTGCTGGCCAGTGTATATATACATGGTGCAAAACAGAGAATGCCATCCTGCTGGCCAGTGAATATATACATGGTGCAAAACAGAGAATGCCATCCTGCTGGCCAGTGAATATACACATGGTGCAAAACAGAGAATGTCATCCTGCTGGCCAGTGAATATATCCATGGTGCAAAACAGAGAATGCCATCCTGCTGGCCAGTGTATATATACATGGTGCAAAACAGAGAATGCCATCCTGCTGGCCAGTGAATATATACATGGAGCAAAACAGAGAATGCCATCCTGCTGGCCAGTGAATATACACATGGTGCAAAACAGAGAATGCCATCCTGCTGGCCAGTGAATATATCCATGGTGCAAAACAGAGAATGCCATCCTGCTGGCCAGTGAATATATACATGGTGCAAAACAGAGAATGCCATCCTGCTGGCCAGTGAATATATCCATGGTGCAAAACAGAGAATGCCATCCTGCTGGCCAGTGAATATACACATGGTGCAAAACAGAGAATGTCATCCTGCTGGCCAGTGAATATATCCATGGTGCAAAACAGAGAATGCCATCCTGCTGGCCAGTGAATATATCCATGGTGCAAAACAGAGAATGCCATCCTGCTGGCCAGTGAATATATCCATGGTGCAAAACAGAGAATGCCATCCTGCTGGCCAGTGTATATATACATGGTGCAAAACAGAGAATGCCATCCTGCTGGCCAGTGAATATATACATGGTGCAAAACAGAGAATGCCATCCTGCTGGCCAGTGAATATATACATGGTGCAAAACAGAGAATGCCATCCTGCTGGGCAGTGAATATATCCATGGTGCAAAACAGAGAATGCCATCCTGCTGGCCAGTGAATATATCAATGGTGCAAAACAGAGAATGCCATCCTGCTGGCCAGTGAATATATCAATGGTGCAAAACAGAGAATGCCATCCTGCTGGCCAGTGAATATATCCATGGTGCAAAACAGAGAATGCCATTCTGCTGGCCAGTGAATATATCCATGGTGCAAAACAGAGAATGTCATCCTGCTGACCAGTGAATATACACATGGTGCAAAACAGAGAATGCCATCCTGCTGGCCAGTGAATATATCCATGGTGCAAAACAGAGAATGCCATCCTGCTGGCCAGTGAATATATCAATGGTGCAAAACAGAGAATGCCATCCTGCTGGCCAGTGAATATATCCATGGTGCAAAACAGAGAATGCCATTCTGCTGGCCAGTGAATATATCCATGGTGCAAAACAGAGAATGTCATCCTGCTGACCAGTGAATATACACATGGTGCAAAACAGAGAATGCCATCCTGCTGGCCAGTGAATATATACATGGTGCAAAACAGAGAATGCCATCCTGATGGCCAGTGAATATATCCATGGTGCAAAACAGAGAATGCCATCCTGCTGGCCAGTGAATATACACATGGTGCAAAACAGAGAATGCCATCCTGCTGGCCAGTGAATATATCCATGGTGCAAAACAGAGAATGCCATCCTCCTGGCCAGTGAATATATACATGGTGCAAAACAGAGAATGCCATCCTGCTGGCCAGTGAATATATCCATGGTGCAAAACAGAGAATGCCATCCTGCTGGGCAGTGACTATATCCATGGTGCAAAACAGAGAATGCCATCCTGCTGGCCAGTGAATATATACATGGTGCAAAACAGAGAATGCCATCCTGCTGGCCAGTGAATATATCAATGGTGCAAAACAGAGAATGCCATCCTGCTGGCCAGTGAATATATACATGGTGCAAAACAGAGAATGCCATCCTGCTGGCCAGTGAATATATCCATGGTGCAAAACAGAGAATGCCATCCTGCTGACCAGTGAATATATCCATGGTGCAAAACAGAGAATGCCATCCTGCTGGCCAGTGAATATATCCATGGTGCGAAACAGAGAATGCCATCCTGCTGGCCAGTGAATATATACATGGTGCGAAACAGAGAATGCCATCCTGCTGGCCAGTGAATATATCCATGGTGCAAAACAAAGAATGCCATCCTGCTGGCCAGTGAATATATACATGGTGCAAAACAGAGAATGCCATCCTGCTGGCCAGTGTATATATACATGGTGCAAAACAGAGAATGCCATCCTGCTGGCCAGTGAATATACACATGGTGCAAAACAGAGAATGCCATCCTGCTGGCCAGTGAATATATACATGGTGCAAAACAGAGAATGCCATCCTGCTGGCCAGTGAATATATACATGGTGCAAAACAGAGAATGCCATCCTGCTGGCCAGTGAATATATCCATGGTGCAAAACAGAGAATGCCATCCTGCTGGCCAGTGAATATACACATGGTGCAAAACAGAGAATGCCATCCTGCTGGCCAGTGAATATATACATGGTGCAAAACAGAGAATGCCATCCTGCTGGCCAGTGAATATATACATGGTGCAAAACAGAGAATGCCATCCTGCTGGCCAGTGAATATATCCATGGTGCAAAACAGAGAATGCCATCCTGCTGGCCAGTGAATATATCCATGGTGCAAAACAGAGAATGTCATCCTGCTGACCAGTGAATGTATACATGGTGCAAAACAGAGAATGCCATCCTGCTGGCCAGTGTATATATACATGGTGCAAAACAGAGAATGCCATCCTGCTGGCCAGTGAATATATCCATGGTGCAAAACAGAGAATGCCATCCTCCTGGCCAGTGAATATATACATGGTGCAAAACAGAGAATGCCATCCTGCTGGCCAGTGAATATATCCATGGTGCAAAACAGAGAATGCCATCCTGCTGGGCAGTGAATATATCCATGGTGCAAAACAGAGAATGCCATCCTGCTGGCCAGTGAATATATACATGGTGCAAAACAGAGAATGCCATCCTGCTGGCCAGTGAATATATCAATGGTGCAAAACAGAGAATGCCATCCTGCTGGCCAGTGAATATATACATGGTGCAAAACAGAGAATGCCATCCTGCTGGCCAGTGAATATATCCATGGTGCAAAACAGAGAATGCCATCCTGCTGACCAGTGAATATATCCATGGTGCAAAACAGAGAATGCCATCCTGCTGGCCAGTGAATATATCCATGGTGCGAAACAGAGAATGCCATCCTGCTGGCCAGTGAATATATACATGGTGCGAAACAGAGAATGCCATCCTGCTGGCCAGTGAATATATCCATGGTGCAAAACAAAGAATGCCATCCTGCTGGCCAGTGAATATATACATGGTGCAAAACAGAGAATGCCATCCTGCTGACCAGTGAATATATCCATGGTGCAAAACAGAGAATGCCATCCTGATGGCCAGTGAATATACACATGGTGCAAAACAGAGAATGCCATCCTGCTGGCCAGTGAATATATCCATGGTGCAAAACAGAGAATGCCATCCTGCTGGCCAGTGAATATATACATGGTGCAAAACAGAGAATGCCATCCTGCTGGCCAGTGAATATATACATGGTGCAAAACAGAGAATGCCATCCTGCTGGCCAGTGTATATATACATGGTGCAAAACAGAGAATGCCATCCTGCTGGCCAGTGAATATACACATGGTGCAAAACAGAGAATGCCATCCTGCTGGCCAGTGAATATATACATGGTGCAAAACAGAGAATGCCATCCTGCTGGCCAGTGAATATATACATGGTGCAAAACAGAGAATGCCATCCTGCTGGCCAGTGAATATATCCATGGTGCAAAACAGAGAATGCCATCCTGCTGGCCAGTGAATATACACATGGTGCAAAACAGAGAATGCCATCCTGCTGGCCAGTGAATATATACATGGTGCAAAACAGAGAATGCCATCCTGCTGGCCAGTGAATATATACATGGTGCAAAACAGAGAATGCCATCCTGCTGGCCAGTGAATATATCCATGGTGCAAAACAGAGAATGCCATCCTGCTGGCCAGTGAATATATCCATGGTGCAAAACAGAGAATGTCATCCTGCTGACCAGTGAATGTATACATGGTGCAAAACAGAGAATGCCATCCTGCTGGCCAGTGTATATATACATGGTGCAAAACAGAGAATGCCATCCTGCTGGCCAGTGTATATATACATGGTGCAAAACAGAGAATGCCATCCTGCTGGCCAGTGTATATATACATGGTGCAAAACAGAGAATGCCATCCTGCTGGCCAGTGAATATACACATGGTGCAAAACAGAGAATGCCATCCTGCTGGCCAGTGAATATATACATGGTGCAAAACAGAGAATGCCATCCTGCTGGCCAGTGAATATATACATGGTGCAAAACAGAGAATGCCATCCTGCTGGCCAGTGAATATATCCATGGTGCAAAACAGAGAATGCCATCCTGCTGGCCAGTGAATATATCCATGGTGCAAAACAGAGAATGTCATCCTGCTGACCAGTGAATGTATACATGGTGCAAAACAGAGAATGCCATCCTGCTGGCCAGTGAATATATACATGGTGCAAAACAGAGAATGCCATCCTGCTGGGCAGTGAATATATCCATGGTGCAAAACAGAGAATGCCATCCTGCTGGCCAGTGAATATATCAATGGTGCAAAACAGAGAATGCCATCCTGCTGGCCAGTGAATATATCCATGGTGCAAAACAGAGAATGCCATCCTGCTGGCCAGTGAATATATCCATGGTGCAAAACAGAGAATGTCATCCTGCTGACCAGTGAATGTATACATGGTGCAAAACAGAGAATGCCATCCTGCTGGCCAGTGAATATACACATGGTGCAAAAGAGAGAATGCCATCCTGCTGGCCAGTGAATATACACATGGTGCAAAACAGAGAATGCCATCCTGCTGGCCAGTGAATATATCCATGGTGCAAAACAGAGAATGCCATCCTGCTGGCCAGTGAATATATACATGGTGCAAAACAGAGAATGCCATCCTGCTGGCCAGTGAATATATCCATGGTGCAAAACAGAGAATGCCATCCTGCTGGGCAGTGAATATATCCATGGTGCAAAACAGAGAATGCCATCCTGCTGGCCAGTGAATATATACATGGTGCAAAACAGAGAATGCCATCCTGCTGGCCAGTGAATATATACATGGTGCAAAACAGAGAATGCCATCCTGCTGGCCAGTGAATATATACATGGTGCAAAACAGAGAATGCCATCCTGCTGGCCAGTGAATATATACATGGTGCAAAACAGAGAATGCCATCCTGCTGGCCAGTGAATATATACATGGTGCGAAACAGAGAATGCCATCCTGCTGGCCAGTGAATATATCCATGGTGCAAAACAAAGAATGCCATCCTGCTGGCCAGTGAATATATACATGGTGCAAAACAGAGAATGCCATCCTGCTGACCAGTGAATATATCCATGGTGCAAAACAGAGAATGCCATCCTGATGGCCAGTGAATATACACATGGTGCAAAACAGAGAATGCCATCCTGCTGGGCAGTGAATATATCCATGGTGCAAAACAGAGAATGCCATCCTGCTGGCCAGTGAATATATCAATGGTGCAAAACAGAGAATGCCATCCTGCTGGCCAGTGAATATATCCATGGTGCAAAACAGAGAATGCCATCCTGCTGGCCAGTGAATATATACATGGTGCAAAACAGAGAATGCCATCCTGCTGGCCAGTGAATATATCCATGGTGCAAAACAGAGAATGTCATCCTGCTGACCAGTGAATGTATACATGGTGCAAAACAGAGAATGCCATCCTGCTGGCCAGTGAATATACACATGGTGCAAAAGAGAGAATGCCATCCTGCTGGCCAGTGAATATACACATGGTGCAAAACAGAGAATGCCATCCTGCTGGCCAGTGAATATATCCATGGTGCAAAACAGAGAATGCCATCCTGCTGGCCAGTGAATATATACATGGTGCAAAACAGAGAATGCCATCCTGCTGGCCAGTGAATATATCCATGGTGCAAAACAGAGAATGCCATCCTGCTGGGCAGTGAATATATCCATGGTGCAAAACAGAGAATGCCATCCTGCTGGCCAGTGAATATATACATGGTGCAAAACAGAGAATGCCATCCTGCTGGCCAGTGAATATATACATGGTGCAAAACAGAGAATGCCATCCTGCTGGCCAGTGAATATATACATGGTGCAAAACAGAGAATGCCATCCTGCTGGCCAGTGAATATATACATGGTGCAAAACAGAGAATGCCATCCTGCTGGCCAGTGAATATATCCATGGTGCGAAACAGAGAATGCCATCCTGCTGGCCAGTGAATATATACATGGTGCGAAACAGAGAATGCCATCCTGCTGGCCAGTGAATATATCCATGGTGCAAAACAAAGAATGCCATCCTGCTGGCCAGTGAATATATACATGGTGCAAAACAGAGAATGCCATCCTGCTGACCAGTGAATATATCCATGGTGCAAAACAGAGAATGCCATCCTGATGGCCAGTGAATATACACATGGTGCAAAACAGAGAATGCCATCCTGCTGGCCAGTGAATATATCCATGGTGCAAAACAGAGAATGCCATCCTGCTGGCCAGTGAATATATACATGGTGCAAAACAGAGAATGCCATCCTGTTGACCAGTGAATATATCCATGGTGCAAAACAGAGAATGCCATCCTGCTGACCAGTGAATATATCCATGGTGCAAAACAGAGAATGCCATCCTGCTGGCCAGTGAATATATCCATGGTGCAAAACAGAGAATGCCATCCTGCTGGCCAGTGAATATACACATGGTGCAAAACAGAGAATGCCATCCTGATGGCCAGTGAATATACACATGGTGCAAAACAGAGAATGCCATCCTGCTGGCCAGTGAATATACACATGGTGCAAAACAGAGAATGCCATCCTGCTTGCCAGTGAATATATCCATGGGGCAAAACAGAGAATGCCATCCTGCTGGCCAGAGAATATATCCATGGTGCAAAACAGAGAATGCCATCCTGCTGGCCAGTGAATATATCCATGGTGCAAAACAGAGAATGCCATCCTGCTGGCCAGTGAATATATCCATGGTGCAAAACAGAGAATGCCATCCTGCTGGCCAGTGAATATATCCATGGTGCAAAACAGAGAATGCCATCCTGCTGGCCAGTGAATATATACATGGGGCAAAACAGAGAATGCCATCCTGCTGGCCAGTGAATATATACATGGTGAAAAACAGAGAATGCCATCCTGCTGGCCAGTGAATATATCCATGGTGCAAAACAGAGAATGCCATCCTGCTGGCCAGTGAATATATACATGGTGCAAAACAGAGAATGCCATCCTGCTGGCCAGTGAATATATACATGGTGCAAAACAGAGAATTCCATCCTGTTGGCCAGTGAATATATACATGGTGCAAAACAGAGAATGCCATCCTGCTGGCCAGTGAATATATCCATGGTGCAAAACAGAGAATGCCATCCTGCTGGCCAGTGAATATACACATGGTGCAAAACAGAGAATGCCATCCTGCTGGCCAGTGAATATACACATGGTGCAAAACAGAGAATGCCATCCTGCTGGCCAGTGAATATATCCATGGTGCAAAACAGAGAATGCCATCCTGCTGGCCAGTGAATATATACATGGTGCAAAACAGAGGATGCCATCCTGCTGGCCAGTGAATATATACATGGTGCAAAACAGAGAATGCCATCCTGCTGGCCAGTGAATATATACATGGTGCAAAACAGAGAATGCCATCCTGCTGGCCAGTGAATATATCCATGGTGCAAAACAGAGAATGCCATCCTGCTGGCCAGTGAATATATCCATGGTGCAAAACAGAGAATGCCATCCTGCTGGCCAGTGAATATATCCATGGTGCAAAACAGAGAATGCCATCCTGCTGGCCAGTGAATATATCCATGGTGCAAAACAGAGAATGCCATCCTGCTGGCCAGTGAATATATACATGGTGCAAAACAGAGAATGCCATCCTGCTGGCCAGTGAATATATCCATGGTGCAAAACAGAGAATGCCATCCTGCTGGGCAGTGAATATATCCATGGTGCAAAACAGAGAATGCCATCCTGCTGGCCAGTGAATATATACATGGTGCAAAACAGAGAATGCCATCCTGCTGGCCAGTGAATATATACATGGTGCAAAACAGAGAATGCCATCCTGCTGGCCAGTGAATATATACATGGTGCAAAACAGAGAATGCCATCCTGCTGGCCAGTGAATATATACATGGTGCAAAACAGAGAATGCCATCCTGCTGGCCAGTGAATATATCCATGGTGCGAAACAGAGAATGCCATCCTGCTGGCCAGTGAATATATACATGGTGCGAAACAGAGAATGCCATCCTGCTGGCCAGTGAATATATCCATGGTGCAAAACAAAGAATGCCATCCTGCTGGCCAGTGAATATATACATGGTGCAAAACAGAGAATGCCATCCTGCTGACCAGTGAATATATCCATGGTGCAAAACAGAGAATGCCATCCTGATGGCCAGTGAATATACACATGGTGCAAAACAGAGAATGCCATCCTGCTGGCCAGTGAATATATCCATGGTGCAAAACAGAGAATGCCATCCTGCTGGCCAGTGAATATATACATGGTGCAAAACAGAGAATGCCATCCTGTTGACCAGTGAATATATCCATGGTGCAAAACAGAGAATGCCATCCTGCTGACCAGTGAATATATCCATGGTGCAAAACAGAGAATGCCATCCTGCTGGCTAGTGAATATATCCATGGTGCAAAACAGAGAATGCCATCCTGCTGGCCAGTGAATATACACATGGTGCAAAACAGAGAATGCCATCCTGATGGCCAGTGAATATACACATGGTGCAAAACAGAGAATGCCATCCTGCTGGCCAGTGAATATACACATGGTGCAAAACAGAGAATGCCATCCTGCTTGCCAGTGAATATATCCATGGGGCAAAACAGAGAATGCCATCCTGCTGGCCAGAGAATATATCCATGGTGCAAAACAGAGAATGCCATCCTGCTGGCCAGTGAATATATCCATGGTGCAAAACAGAGAATGCCATCCTGCTGGCCAGTGAATATATCCATGGTGCAAAACAGACAATGCCATCCTGCTGGCCAGTGAATATATCCATGGTGCAAAACAGAGAATGCCATCCTGCTGGCCAGTGAATATATACATGGGGCAAAACAGAGAATGCCATCCTGCTGGCCAGTGAATATATACATGGTGAAAAACAGAGAATGCCATCCTGCTGGCCAGTGAATATATCCATGGTGCAAAACAGAGAATGCCATCCTGCTGGCCAGTGAATATATACATGGTGCAAAACAGAGAATGCCATCCTGCTGGCCAGTGAATATATACATGGTGCAAAACAGAGAATTCCATCCTGTTGGCCAGTGAATATATACATGGTGCAAAACAGAGAATGCCATCCTGCTGGCCAGTGAATATATCCATGGTGCAAAACAGAGAATGCCATCCTGCTGGCCAGTGAATATACACATGGTGCAAAACAGAGAATGCCATCCTGCTGGCCAGTGAATATACACATGGTGCAAAACAGAGAATGCCATCCTGCTGGCCAGTGAATATATCCATGGTGCAAAACAGAGAATGCCATCCTGCTGGCCAGTGAATATATACATGGTGCAAAACAGAGGATGCCATCCTGCTGGCCAGTGAATATATACATGGTGCAAAACAGAGAATGCCATCCTGCTGGCCAGTGAATATATACATGGTGCAAAACAGAGAATGCCATCCTGCTGGCCAGTGAATATATCCATGGTGCAAAACAGAGAATGCCATCCTGCTGGCCAGTGAATATATCTATGGTGCAAAACAGAGAATGCCATCCTGCTGGCCAGTGAATATATCCATGGTGCAAAACAGAGAATGCCATCCTGCTGGCCAGTGAATATATCCATGGTGCAAAACAGAGAATGCCATCCTGCTGGCCAGTGAATATATACATGGTGCAAAACAGAGAATGCCATCCTGCTGGCCAGTGAATATATACATGGTGCAAAACAGAGAATGCCATCCTGCTGGCCAGTGAATATATACATGGTGCAAAACAGAGAATGCCATCCTGCTGGCCAGTGAATATATACATGGTGCAAAACAGAGAATGCCATCCTGCTGGCCAGTGAATATACACATGGTGCAAAACAGAGAATGCCATCCTGCTGGCCAGTGGATATATCCATGGTGCAAAACAGAGAATGCCATCCTGCTGGCCAGTGAATATATCCATGGTGCAAAACAGATTGCCATCCTGCTGGCCAGTGAATATACACATGGTGCAAAACAGAGAATGCCATCCTACTGGCCAGTGAATATATACATGGTGCAAAACAGAGAATGCCATCCTGCTGGCCAATGAATATATCCATGGTGCAAAACAGAGAATGCCATCCTGCTGGCCAGTGAATATATCCATGGTGCAAAACAGAGAATGCCATCCTGCTGGCCAGTGAATATATCCATGGTGCAAAACAGAGAATGCCATCCTGCTGGCCAGTGAATATATCCATGGTGCAAAACAGAGAATGCCATCCTGCTGGCCAGTGAATATATCCATGGTGCAATCAGAGAATGCCATCCTGCTGGCCAGTGAATATATACATGGTGCAAAACAGAGAATGCCATCCTGCTGGCCAGTGAATATATACATGGTGCAAAACAGAGAATTCCATCCTGCTGGCCAGTGAATATATACATGGTGCAAAACAGAGAATGCCATCCTGCTGGCCAGTGAATATATACATGGTGCAAAACAGAGAATGCCATCCTGCTGGCCAGTGAATATATCCATGGTGCAAAACAGAGAATGCCATCGTGCTGGCCAGTGAATATACACATGGTGCAAAACAGAGAATGCCATCCTGCTGGCCAGTGAATATACACATGGTGCAAAACAGAGAATGCCATCCTGCTGGCCAGTGAATATACACATGGTGCAAAACAGAGAATGCCATCCTGCTGGCCAGTGAATATATCCATGGTGCAAAACAGAGAATGCCATCCTGCTGGCCAGTGAATATATACATGGTGCAAAACAGAGAATGCCATCCTGCTGGCCAGTGAATATATACATGGTGCAAAACAGAGAATGCCATCCTGCTGGCCAGTGAATATATACATGGTGCAAAACAGAGAATGCTATCCTGCTGGCCAGTGAATATATCCATGGTGCAAAACAGAGAATGCCATCCTGCTGGCCAGTGAATATATCCATGGTGCAAAACAGAGAATGCCATCCTGCTGGCCAGTGAATATATACATGGTGCAAAACAGAGAATGCCATCCTGCTGGCCAGTGAATATATACATGGTGCAAAACAGAGAATGCTATCCTGCTGGCCAGTGAATATATACATGGTGCAAAACAGAGAATTCCATCCTGCTGGCCAGTGAATATATCCATGGTGCAAAACAGAGAATGCCATCCTGCTGGCCAGTAAATCTATATATCCATGGTGCAAAACAGAGAATGCCATCCTGCTGGCCAGTGAATATATCCATGGTGCAAAACAGAGAATTCCATCCTGCTGGCCAGTGAATATACACATGGTGCAAAACAGAGAATTCCATCCTGGTGGCCAGTGAATATATCCATGGTGCAAAACAGAGAATGCCATCCTGCTGGCCAGTGAATATATACATGGTGCAAAACAGAGAATGCCATCCTGCTGGCCAGTGAATATACACATGGTGCAAAACAGAGAATTCCATCCTGCTGGCCAGTGAATATATACATGGTGCAAAACAGAGAATGCCATCCTGCTGGCCAGTGAATATATACATGGTGCAAATCAGAGAATGCCATCCTGCTGGCCAGTGAATATATACATGGTGCAAAACAGAGAATGCCATCCTGCTGGCCAGTGAATATATACATGGTGCAAAACAGAGAATGCCATCCTGCTGGCCAGTGAATATATACATGGTGCAAAACAGAGAATGCCATCCTGCTGGCAAGTGAATATATACATGGTGCAAAACAGAGAATGCCATCCTGCTGGCCAGTGAATATATACATGGTGCAAAACAGAGAATGCCATCCTGCTGGCCAGTGAATATATACATGGTGCAAAACAGAGAATGCCATCCTGCTGGCCAGTGAATATATCCATGGTGCAAAACAGAGAATGCCATCCTGCTGGCCAGTGAATATATCCATGGTGCAAAACAGAGAATGCCATCCTGCTGGCCAGTGAATATATACATGGTGCAAAACAGAGAATGCCATCCTGCTGGCCAGTGAATATATACATGGTGCAAAACAGAGAATGCCATCCTGCTGGCCAGTGGATATATCCATGGTGCAAAACACAGAATTCCATCCTGCTGGCCAGTGAATATATCCATGGTGCAAAACAGAGAATGCCATCCTGCTGGCCAGTGAATATATCCATGGTGCAAAACAGAGAATGCCATCCTGCTGGCCAGTGAATATATACATGGTGCAAAACAGAGAATGCCATCCTGCTGGCCAGTGAATGTATACATGGTGCAAAACAGAGAATTCCATCCTGCTGGCCAGTGAATATATCCATGGTGCAAAACAGAGAATGCCATCCTGCTGGCCAGTGAATATATCCATGGTGCAAAACAGAGAATGCCATCCTGCTGGCCAGTGAATATACACATAGTGCAAAACAGAGAATGCCATCCTGCTGGCCAGTGAATATATACATGGTGCAAAACAGAGAATGCCATCCTGCTGGCCAGTGAATATATACATGGTGCAAAACAGAGAATGCCATCCTGCTGGCCAGTGAATATATACATGGTGCAAAACAGAGAATGCCATCCTGCTGGCCAGTGAATATATCCATGGTGCAAAACAGAGAATGCCATCCTGCTGGCCAGTGAATATATCCATGGGGCAAAACAGAGAATGCCATCCTGCTGGCCAGTGAATATACACATGGTGCAAAACAGAGAATGCCATCCTGCTGGCCAGTGAATATATACATGGTGCAAAACAGAGAATGCCATCCTGCTGGCCAGTGAATATATACATGGTGCAAAACAGAGAATTCCATCCTGCTGGCCAGTGAATATATCCATGGTGCAAAACAGAGAATGCCATCCTGCTGGCCAGTGAATATATCCATGGTGCAAAACAGAGAATGCCATCCTGCTGGCCAGTGAATATATCCATGGTGCAAAACAGAGAATGCCATCCTGCTGGCCAGTGAATATATACATGGTGCAAAACAGAGAATGTCATCCTGCTGGCCAGTGAATATACACATGGTGCAAAACAGAGAATTCCATCCTGCTGGCCAGTGAATATATCCATGGTGCACAACAGAGAATGCCATCCTGCTGGCCAGTGAATATATACATGGTGCAAAACAGAGAATGCCATCCTGCTGGCCAGTGAATATATCCATGGTGCAAAACAGAGAATGCCATCCTGATGGCCAGTGAATATATACATGGTGCAAAACAGAGAATGCCATCCTGCTGGCCAGTGAATATATCCATGGTGCAAAACAGAAAATGCCATCCTGCTGGCCAGTGAATATATCCATGGTGCAAAACAGAGAATTCCATCCTGCTGGCCAGTGAATATATCCATGGTGCAAAACAGAGAATGCCATCCTGCTGGCCAGTGAATATATCCATGGTGCAAAACAGAGAATGCCATCCTGCTGGCCAGTGAATATATACATGGTGCAAAACAGAGAATGCCATCCTGCTGGCCAGTGAATATATCCATGGTGCAAAACAGAGAATGCCATCCAGCTGGCCAGTGAATATATACATGGTGCAAAACAGAGAATGCCATCCTGCTGGCCAGTGAATATATCCATGGTGCAAAACAGAGAATTCCATCCTGCTGGCCAGTGAATATACACATGGTGCAAAACAGAGAATGCCATCCTGCTGGCCAGTGAATATATACATGGTGCAAAACAGAGAATGCCATCCTGCTGGCCAGTGAATATACACATGGTGCAAAACAGAGAATGCCATCCTGCTGGCCAGTGAATATACACATGGTGCAAAACAGAGAATACCATCCTGCTGGCCAGTGAATATATACATGGTGCAAAACAGAGAATGCCATCCTGCTGGCCAGTGAATATATACATGGTGTAAAACAGAGAATGCCATCCTGCTGGCCAGTGAATGTATCCATGGTGCAAAACAGAGAATGCCATCTGCTGGCCAGTGGATATATCCATGGTGCAAAACAGAGAATGCCATCCTGCTGGCCAGTGAATATATCCATGGTGCCAAACAGAGAATGCCATCCTGCTGGCCAGTGAATATATCCTTGGTGAAAAACAGAGAATGCCATCCTGCTGGCCAGTGAATGTATCCATTGTGCAAAACAGAGAATGCCATCCTGCTGGCCAGTGAATATATCTATGGTGCAAAACAGAGAATGCCATCCAGCTGGCCACTGAATATATCCATGGTGCAAAACAGAGAATGCCATCCAGCTGGCCACTGAATATATACATGGTGCAAAACAGAGAATGCCATCCTGCTGGCCAGTGAATATATACATGGTGCAAAACAGAGAATGCCATCCTGCTGGCCGGTGAATATATACATGGTGCAAAACAGAGAATGCCATCTGCTGGCCAGTGGATATATCCATGGTGCAAAACAGAGAATGCCATCCTGCTGGCCAGTGAATATATCCATGGTGCCAAACAGAGAATGCCATCCTGCTGGCCAGTGAATATATCCTTGGTGAAAAACAGAGAATGCCATCCTGCTGGCCAGTGAATGTATCCATGGTGCAAAACAGAGAATGCCATCCTGCTGGCCAGTGAATATATCCATGGTGCAAAACAGAGAATGCCATCCTGCTGGCCACTGAATATATACATGGTGCAAAACAGAGAATGCCATGCTGCTGGCCAGTGAATATATACATGGTGCAAAACAGAGAATGCCATCCTGCTGGCCAGTGAATATATACATGGTGCAAAACAGAGAATGCCATCCTGCTGGCCAGTGAATATATACAGTACATGGTGCAAAACAGAGAATTCCATCCTGCTGGCCAGTGAATATATCCATGGTGCAAAACAGAGAATGCCATCCTGCTGACCAGTGAATATATCCATGGTGCAAAACAGAGAATGCCATCCTGCTGGCCAGTGAATATATACATGGTGCAAAACAGAGAATGCCATCCTGCTGGCCAGTGAATATATACATGGTGCAAAACAGAGAATGCCATCCTGCTGGCCAGTGAATATATCCATGGTGCAAGACAGAGAATGCCATCCTGCTGGCCAGTGAATATATACATGGGGCAAAACAGAGAATGCCATCCTGCTGGCCAGTGAATATATCCATGGTGCAAAACAGAGAATTCCATCCTGCTGGCCAGTGAATATACACATGGTGCAAAACAGAGAATTCCATCCTGGTGGCCAGTGAATATATCCATGGTGCAAAACAGAGAATGCCATCCTGCTGGCCAGTGAATATATACATGGTGCAAAACAGAGAATGCCATCCTGCTGGCCAGTGAATATACACATGGTGCAAAACAGAGAATTCCATCCTGCTGGCCAGTGAATATATACATGGTGCAAAACAGAGAATGCCATCCTGCTGGCCAGTGAATATATACATGGTGCAAAACAGAGAATGCCATCCTGCTGGCCAGTGAATATATACATGGTGCAAAACAGAGAATGCCATCCTGCTGGCCAGTGAATATATACATGGTGCAAAACAGAGAATGCCATCCTGCTGGCCAGTGAATATATACATGGTGCAAAACAGAGAATGCCGTCCTGCTGGCCAGTGAATATATACATGGTGCAAAACAGAGAATGCCATCCTGCTGGCCAGTGAATATATACATGGTGCAAAACAGAGAATGCCATCCTGCTGGCCAGTGAATATATACATGGTGCAAAACAGAGAATGCCATCCTGCTGGCCAGTGAATATATCCATGGTGCAAAACAGAGAATGCCATCCTGCTGGCCAGTGAATATATCCATGGTGCAAAACAGAGAATGCCATCCTGCTGGCCAGTGAATATATACATGGTGCAAAACAGAGAATGCCATCCTGCTGGCCAGTGAATATATACATGGTGCAAAACAGAGAATGCCATCCTGCTGGCCAGTGGATATATCCATGGTGCAAAACACAGAATTCCATCCTGCTGGCCAGTGAATATATCCATGGTGCAAAACAGAGAATGCCATCCTGCTGGCCAGTGAATATATCCATGGTGCAAAACAGAGAATGCCATCCTGCTGGCCAGTGAATATATACATGGTGCAAAACAGAGAATGCCATCCTGCTGGCCAGTGAATGTATACATGGTGCAAAACAGAGAATTCCATCCTGCTGGCCAGTGAATATATCCATGGTGCAAAACAGAGAATGCCATCCTGCTGGCCAGTGAATATATCCATGGTGCAAAACAGAGAATGCCATCCTGCTGGCCAGTGAATATACACATGGTGCAAAACAGAGAATGCCATCCTGCTGGCAAGTGAATATATACATGGTGCAAAACAGAGAATGCCATCCTGCTGGCCAGTGAATATATACATGGTGCAAAACAGAGAATGCCATCCTGCTGGCCAGTGAATATATACATGGTGCAAAACAGAGAATGCCATCCTGCTGGCCAGTGAATATATCCATGGTGCAAAACAGAGAATGCCATCCTGCTGGCCAGTGAATATACACATGGTGCAAAACAGAGAATGCCATCCTGCTGGCCAGTGAATATATCCATGGTGCAAAACAGAGAATGCCATCCTGCTGGCCAGTGAATATATACATGGTGCAAAACAGAGAATTCCATCCTGCTGGCCAGTGAATATATCCATGGTGCAAAACAGAGAATGCCATCCTGCTGGCCAGTGAATATATCCATGGTGCAAAACAGAGAATGCCATCCTGCTGGCCAGTGAATATATCCATGGTGCAAAACAGAGAATGCCATCCTGCTGGCCAGTGAATATATACATGGTGCAAAACAGAGAATGTCATCCTGCTGGCCAGTGAATATACACATGGTGCAAAACAGAGAATTCCATCCTGCTGGCCAGTGAATATATCCATGGTGCACAACAGAGAATGCCATCCTGCTGGCCAGTGAATATATACATGGTGCAAAACAGAGAATGCCATCCTGCTGGCCAGTGAATATATCCATGGTGCAAAACAGAGAATGCCACCCTGATGGCCAGTGAATATATACATGGTGCAAAACAGAGAATGCCATCCTGCTGGCCAGTGAATATATCCATGGTGCAAAACAGAGAATGCCATCCTGCTGGCCAGTGAATATATCCATGGTGCAAAACAGAGAATTCCATCCTGCTGGCCAGTGAATATATCCATGGTGCAAAACAGAGAATGCCATCCTGCTGGCCAGTGAATATATCCATGGTGCAAAACAGAGAATGCCATCCTGCTGGCCAGTGAATATATACATGGTGCAAAACAGAGAATGCCATCCTGCTGGCCAGTGAATATATCCATGGTGCAAAACAGAGAATGCCATCCAGCTGGCCAGTGAATATATACATGGTGCAAAACAGAGAATGCCATCCTGCTGGCCAGTGAATATATCCATGGTGCAAAACAGAGAATTCCATCCTGCTGGCCAGTGAATATACACATGGTGCAAAACAGAGAATGCCATCCTGCTGGCCAGTGAATATAGACATGGTGCAAAACAGAGAATGCCATCCTGCTGGCCAGTGAATATACACATGGTGCAAAACAGAGAATGCCATCCTGCTGGCCAGTGAATATACACATGGTGCAAAACAGAGAATACCATCCTGCTGGCCAGTGAATATATACATGGTGCAAAACAGAGAATGCCATCCTGCTGGCCAGTGAATATATACATGGTGTAAAACAGAGAATGCCATCCTGCTGGCCAGTGAATGTATCCATGGTGCAAAACAGAGAATGCCATCTGCTGGCCAGTGGATATATCCATGGTGCAAAACAGAGAATGCCATCCTGCTGGCCAGTGAATATATCCATGGTGCCAAACAGAGAATGCCATCCTGCTGGCCAGTGAATATATCCTTGGTGAAAAACAGAGAATGCCATCCTGCTGGCCAGTGAATGTATCCATTGTGCAAAACAGAGAATGCCATCCTGCTGGCCAGTGAATATATCCATGGTGCAAAACAGAGAATGCCATCCAGCTGGCCACTGAATATATACATGGTGCAAAACAGAGAATGCCATCCTGCTGGCCAGTGAATATATACATGGTGCAAAACAGAGAATGCCATCCTGCTGGCCAGTGAATATATCTATGGTGCAAAACAGAGAATGCCATCCAGCTGGCCACTGAATATATCCATGGTGCAAAACAGAGAATGCCATCCAGCTGGCCACTGAATATATACATGGTGTAAAACAGAGAATGCCATCCTGCTGGCCAGTGAATATATACATGGTGCAAAACAGAGAATGCCATCCTGCTGGCCGGTGAATATATACATGGTGCAAAACAGAGAATGCCATCTGCTGGCCAGTGGATATATCCATGGTGCAAAACAGAGAATGCCATCCTGCTGGCCAGTGAATATATCCATGGTGCCAAACAGAGAATGCCATCCTGCTGGCCAGTGAATATATCCTTGGTGAAAAACAGAGAATGCCATCCTGCTGGCCAGTGAATGTATCCATGGTGCAAAACAGAGAATGCCATCCTGCTGGCCAGTGAATATATCCATGGTGCAAAACAGAGAATGCCATCCTGCTGGCCACTGAATATATACATGGTGCAAAACAGAGAATGCCATGCTGCTGGCCAGTGAATATATACATGGTGCAAAACAGAGAATGCCATCCTGCTGGCCAGTGAATATATACATGGTGCAAAACAGAGAATGCCATCCTGCTGGCCAGTGAATATATACAGTACATGGTGCAAAACAGAGAATTCCATCCTGCTGGCCAGTGAATATATCCATGGTGCAAAACAGAGAATGCCATCCTGCTGACCAGTGAATATATCCATGGTGCAAAACAGAGAATGCCATCCTGCTGGCCAGTGAATATATACATGGTGCAAAACAGAGAATGCCATCCTGCTGGCCAGTGAATATATACATGGTGCAAAACAGAGAATGCCATCCTGCTGGCCAGTGAATATATCCATGGTGCAAGACAGAGAATGCCATCCTGCTGGCCAGTGAATATATACATGGGGCAAAACAGAGAATGCCATCCTGCTGGCCAGTGTATATATACATGGTGCAAAACAGAGAATGCCATCCTGCTGACCAGTGAATATATCCATGGTGCAAAACAGAGAATGCCATCCTGCTGGCCAGTGTATATATACATGGTGCCAAACAGAGAATGCCATCCTGCTGGCCAGTGAATATATCCATGGTGCAAAACAGAGAATGCCATCCTGCTGGCCAGTGAATATATCCATGGTGCAAAACAGAGAATGCCATCTGCTGGCCAGTGGATATATCCATGGTGCAAAACAGAGAATGCCATCCTGCTGGCCAGTGAATATATCCATGGTGCCAAACAGAGAATGCCATCCTGCTGGCCAGTGAATATATCCTTGGTGAAAAACAGAGAATGCCATCCTGCTGGCCAGTGAATGTATCCATGGTGCAAAACAGAGAATGCCATCCTGCTGGCCAGTGAATATATCCATGGTGCAAAACAGAGAATGCCATCCTGCTGGCCACTGAATATATACATGGTGCAAAACAGAGAATGCCATGCTGCTGGCCAGTGAATATATACATGGTGCAAAACAGAGAATGCCATCCTGCTGGCCAGTGAATATATACATGGTGCAAAACAGAGAATGCCATCCTGCTGGCCAGTGAATATATACAGTACATGGTGCAAAACAGAGAATTCCATCCTGCTGGCCAGTGAATATATCCATGGTGCAAAACAGAGAATGCCATCCTGCTGACCAGTGAATATATCCATGGTGCAAAACAGAGAATGCCATCCTGCTGGCCAGTGAATATATACATGGTGCAAAACAGAGAATGCCATCCTGCTGGCCAGTGAATATATACATGGTGCAAAACAGAGAATGCCATCCTGCTGGCCAGTGAATATATCCATGGTGCAAGACAGAGAATGCCATCCTGCTGGCCAGTGAATATATACATGGGGCAAAACAGAGAATGCCATCCTGCTGGCCAGTGTATATATACATGGTGCAAAACAGAGAATGCCATCCTGCTGACCAGTGAATATATCCATGGTGCAAAACAGAGAATGCCATCCTGCTGGCCAGTGTATATATACATGGTGCCAAACAGAGAATGCCATCCTGCTGGCCAGTGAATATATCCATGGTGCAAAACAGAGAATGCCATCCTGCTGGCCAGTGAATATATCCATGGTGCAAAACAGAGAATGCCATCCTCCTGGCCAGTGAATATATCCATGGTGCAAAACAGAGAA
This sequence comes from Phyllobates terribilis, assembly GCF_046119375.1. NCBI lineage: Eukaryota > Metazoa > Chordata > Amphibia > Anura > Dendrobatidae > Phyllobates > Phyllobates terribilis. The sequence continues at coordinate 17,092,641 of NW_027362767.1, read as the reverse complement.
TGCCATCCTCCTGGCCAGTGAATTTATCCATGGTGCAAAACAGAGAATGCCATCCTGCTGGCCAGTGAATATATCCATGGTGCAAAACAGAGAATGCCATCCTGCTGGCCAGTGAATATATCCATGGTGCAAAACAGAGAATGCCATCCTGCTGGCCAGTGAATATATCCATGGTGCAAAACAGAGAATGCCATCCTGCTGGCCAGTGAATATATCCATGGTGCAAAACAGAGAATGCCATCCTGCTGGCCAATGAATATATCCATGGTGCAAAACAGAGAATGCCATCCTGCTGGCCAGTGAATATACACATGGTGCAAAACAGAGAATGCCATCCTGCTGGCCAGTGAATATATCCATGGTGCAAAACAGAGAATGCCATCCTGCTGGCCAGTGAATATATACATGGTGCAAAACAGAGAATGCCATCCTGCTGGACAGTGAATATATCCATGGTGCAAAACAGAGAATGCCATCCTGCTGGCCAGTGAATATATACATGGTGCAAAACAGAGAATGCCATCCTGCTGGCCAGTGAATATATCCATGGTGCAAAACAGAGAATGCCATCCTACTGGCCAGTGAATATATCCATGGTGCAAAACAGAGAATTTCATCCTGCTGGCCAGTGAATATATACATGGTGCAAAACAGAGAATGCCATCCTGCTGGCCAGTGAATATATCCATGGTGCAAAACAGAGAATGCCATCCTGCTGGCCAGTGAATATATCCATGGTGCAAAATAGAGAATGCCATCCTGCTGGCCAGTGAATATATCCATGGTGCAAAACAGAGAATGCCATCCTGCTGGCCAGTGAATATATCCATGGTGCAAAACAGAGAATGCCATCCTCCTGGCCAGTGAATATATCCATGGTGCAAAACAGAGAATGCCATCCTGCTGGCCAGTGAATATATCCATGGTGCAAAACAGAGAATGCCATCCTCCTGGCCAGTGAATATATCCATGGTGCAAAACAGAGAATTCCATCCTGCTGGCCAGTGAATATATCCATGGTGCAAAACAGAGAATGCCATCCTACTGGCCAGTGAATATATCCATGGTGCAAAACAGAGAATGCCATCCTGCTGGCCAGTGAATGCCATCCTGCTGGCCAGTGAATATATCCATGGTGCAAAACAGAGAATGCCATCCTGCTGACCAGTGAATATATCCATGGTGCAAAACAGAGAATGCCATCCTGCTGGCCAGTGAATATATACATGGTGCAAAACAGAGAATGCCATCCTGCTGGCCAGTGAATATATCCATGGTGCAAAACAGAGAATGCCATCCTGCTGGCCAGTGAATATATCCATGGTGCAAAACAGAGAATGCCATCCTGCTGGCCAGTGTATATATACATGGTGCCAAACAGAGAATGCCATCCTGCTGGCCAGTGAATATATCCATGGTGCAAAACAGAGAATGCCATCCTGCTGGCCAGTGAATATATACATGGTGCAAAACATAGAATGCCATCCTGCTGGCCAGTGAATATATACATGGTGCCAAACAGAGAATGCCATCCTGCTGGCCAGTGAATATATACATGGTGCCAAACAGAGAATGCCATCCTGCTGGCCAGTGAATATATACATGGTGCAAAACAGAGAATGCCATCCTGCTGGCCAGTGAATATATCCATGGTGCAAAACAGAGAATGCCATCCTGCTGGCCAGTGAATATATCCATGGTGCAATCCATGGTGCAAAACAGAGAATGCCATCCTGCTGGCCAGTGAATATACACATGGTGCAAAACAGAGAATGCTATCCTGCTGGCCAGTGAATATATCCATGGTGCAAAACAGAGAATGCCATCCTGCTGGCCAGTGAATATATCCATGGTGCAAAACAGAGAATGCCATCCTGCTGGCCAGTGAATATATCCATGGTGCAAAACAGAGAATGCCATCCTGCTGGCCAGTGAATATATACATGGTGCAAAACAGAGAATGCCATCCTGCTGGCCAGTGAATATATACATGGTGCAAAACGGAGAATGCCATCCTGCTGGCCAGTGAATATATCCATAGTGCAAAACAGAGAATGCCATCCTGCTGGCCAGTGAATATATAAATGGTGCAAAACAGAGAATGCCATCCTGCTGGCCAGTGAATATATCCATAGTGCAAAACAGAGAATGCCATCCTGCTGACCAGTGAATATATCCATGGTGCAAAACAGAGAATGCCATCCTGCTGGCCAGTGAATATATCCATGGTGCAAAACAGAGAATGCCATCCTGCTGGCCAGTGAATATACAGATGGTGCAAAACAGAGAATGCCATCCTGCTGGCCAGTGAATATATCCATGGTGCAAAACAGAGAATGCCATCCTGCTGGCCAGTGAATATATACATGGTGCAAAACAGAGAATGCCATCCTGCTGGCCAGTGAATATATACATGGTGCAAAACAGAGAATGCCATCCTGCTGGCCAGTGAATATACACATGGTGCAAAACAGAGAATGCCATCCTGCTGGCCAGTGAATATATCCATGGTGCAAAACAGAGAATGCCATCCTGCTGGCCAGTGAATATATACATGGTGCAAAACAGAGAATGCCATCCTGCTGGACAGTGAATATATCCATGGTGCAAAACAGAGAATGCCATCCTGCTGGCCAGTGAATATATACATGGTGCAAAACAGAGAATGCCATCCTGCTGGCCAGTGAATATATCCATGGTGCAAAACAGAGAATGCCATCCTGCTGGCCAGTGAATATATCCATGGTGCAAAACAGAGAATGCCATCCTGCTGGCCAGTGAATATATCCATGGTGCAAAACAGAGAATGCCATCCTGCTGGCCAGTGAATATATCCATGGTGCAAAACAGAGAATGCCATCCTCCTGGCCAGTGAATATATCCATGGTGCAAAACAGAGAATGCCATCCTGCTGGCCAGTGAATATATCCATGGTGCAAAACAGAGAATGCCATCCTCCTGGCCAGTGAATATATCCATGGTGCAAAACAGAGAATTCCATCCTGCTGGCCAGTGAATATATCCATGGTGCAAAACAGAGAATGCCATCCTACTGGCCAGTGAATATATCCATGGTGCAAAACAGAGAATGCCATCCTGCTGGCCAGTGAATGCCATCCTGCTGGCCAGTGAATATATCCATGGTGCAAAACAGAGAATGCCATCCTGCTGGCCAGTGAATATATCCATGGTGCAAAACAGAGAATGCCATCCTGCTGGCCAGTGAATATATACATGGGGCAAAACAGAGAATGCCATCCTGCTGGCCAGTGAATATATCCATGGTGCAAAACAGAGAATGCCATCCTGCTGGCCAGTGAATATATACATGGTGCAAAACAGAGAATGCCATCCTGCTGGCCAGTGAATATATACATGGTGCAAAACAGAGAATGCCATCCTGCTGGCCAGTGAATATATCCATGGTGCAAAACAGAGAATGCCATCCTGCTGGCCAGTGAATATATCCATGGTGCAAAACAGAGAATGCCATCCTGCTGGCCAGTGAATATACACATGGTGCAAAACAGAGAATGCCATCCTGCTGGCCAGTGAATATACACATGGTGCAAAACAGAGAATGCTATCCTGCTGGCCACTGAATATATCCATGGTGCAAAACAGAGAATGCCATCCTGCTGGCCAGTGAATATACACATGGTGCAAAACAGAGAATGCCATCCTGCTGGCCAGTGAATATATACATGGGGCAAAACAGAGAATGCCATCCTGCTGGCCAGTGAATATATACACGGTGCAAAACAGAGAATGCTATCCTGCTGGCCAGTGAATATATCCATGGTGCCAAACAGAGAATGCCATCCTGCTGGCCAGTGAATATATACATGGTGCCAAACAGAGAATGCCATCCTGCTGGCCAGTGAATATATACATGGTGCAAAACAGAGAATGCCATCCTGCTGGCCAGTGAATATATCCATGGTGCAAAACAGAGAATGCCATCCTGCTGGCCAGTGAATATATCCATGGTGCAATCCATGGTGCAAAACAGAGAATGCCATCCTGCTGGCCAGTGAATATACACATGGTGCAAAACAGAGAATGCTATCCTGCTGGCCAGTGAATATATCCATAGTGCAAAACAGAGAATGCCATCCTGCTGGCCAGTGAATATATCCATAGTGCAAAACAGAGAATGCCATCCTGCTGACCAGTGAATATATCCATGGTGCAAAACAGAGAATGCCATCCTGCTGGCCAGTGAATATATCCATGGTGCAAAACAGAGAATGCCATCCTGCTGGCCAGTGAATATACAGATGGTGCAAAACAGAGAATGCCATCCTGCTGGCCAGTGAATATATCCATGGTGCAAAACAGAGAATGCCATCCTGCTGGCCAGTGAATATATACATGGTGCAAAACAGAGAATGCCATCCTGCTGGCCAGTGAATATATACATGGTGCAAAACAGAGAATGCCATCCTGCTGGCCAGTGAATATACACATGGTGCAAAACAGAGAATGCCATCCTGCTGGCCAGTGAATATATCCATGGTGCAAAACAGAGAATGCCATCCTGCTGGCCAGTGAATATATACATGGTGCAAAACAGAGAATGCCATCCTGCTGGACAGTGAATATATCCATGGTGCAAAACAGAGAATGCCATCCTGCTGGCCAGTGAATATATACATGGTGCAAAACAGAGAATGCCATCCTGCTGGCCAGTGAATATATCCATGGTGCAAAACAGAGAATGCCATCCTGCTGGCCAGTGAATATATCCATGGTGCAAAACAGAGAATGCCATCCTGCTGGCCAGTGAATATATCCATGGTGCAAAACAGAGAATGCCATCCTGCTGGCCAGTGAATATATCCATGGTGCAAAACAGAGAATGCCATCCTCCTGGCCAGTGAATATATCCATGGTGCAAAACAGAGAATGCCATCCTGCTGGCCAGTGAATATATCCATGGTGCAAAACAGAGAATGCCATCCTCCTGGCCAGTGAATATATCCATGGTGCAAAACAGAGAATTCCATCCTGCTGGCCAGTGAATATATCCATGGTGCAAAACAGAGAATGCCATCCTACTGGCCAGTGAATATATCCATGGTGCAAAACAGAGAATGCCATCCTGCTGGCCAGTGAATGCCATCCTGCTGGCCAGTGAATATATCCATGGTGCAAAACAGAGAATGCCATCCTGCTGGCCAGTGAATATATCCATGGTGCAAAACAGAGAATGCCATCCTGCTGGCCAGTGAATATATACATGGGGCAAAACAGAGAATGCCATCCTGCTGGCCAGTGAATATATCCATGGTGCAAAACAGAGAATGCCATCCTGCTGGCCAGTGAATATATACATGGTGCAAAACAGAGAATGCCATCCTGCTGGCCAGTGAATATATACATGGTGCAAAACAGAGAATGCCATCCTGCTGGCCAGTGAATATATCCATGGTGCAAAACAGAGAATGCCATCCTGCTGGCCAGTGAATATATCCATGGTGCAAAACAGAGAATGCCATCCTGCTGGCCAGTGAATATACACATGGTGCAAAACAGAGAATGCCATCCTGCTGGCCAGTGAATATACACATGGTGCAAAACAGAGAATGCTATCCTGCTGGCCACTGAATATATCCATGGTGCAAAACAGAGAATGCCATCCTGCTGGCCAGTGAATATACACATGGTGCAAAACAGAGAATGCCATCCTGCTGGCCAGTGAATATATACATGGGGCAAAACAGAGAATGCCATCCTGCTGGCCAGTGAATATATACACGGTGCAAAACAGAGAATGCTATCCTGCTGGCCAGTGAATATATCCATGGTGCCAAACAGAGAATGCCATCCTGCTGGCCAGTGAATATATACATGGTGCCAAACAGAGAATGCCATCCTGCTGGCTAGTGAATATATACATGGTGCAAAACAGAGAATGCCATCCTGCTGGCCAGTGAATATATCCATGGTGCAAAACAGAGAATGCCATCCTGCTGGCCAGTGAATATATCCATGGTGCAAAACAGAGAATGCCATCCTGCTGGCCAGTGAATATATCCATGGTGCAAAACAGAGAATGCCATCCTGCTGGCCAGTGAATATATCCATGGTGCAAAACAGAGAATGCCATCCTGCTGGCCAGTGAATATATACATGGTGCAAAACAGAGAATGCCATCCTGCTGGCCAGTGAATATATACATGGTGCAAAACAGAGAATGCCATCCTGCTGGCCAGTGAATATATCCATGGTGCAAAACAGAGAATGCCATCCTGCTGGCCAGTGAATATATCCATGGTGCAAAACAGAGAATGCCATCCTACTGGCCAGTGAATATATCCATGGTGCAAAACAGAGAATTCCATCCTGCTGGCCAGTGAATATATACATGGTGCAAAACAGAGAATGCCATCCTGCTGGCCAGTGAATATATCCATGGTGCAAAACAGAGAATGCCATCCTGCTGGCCAGTGAATATATCCATGGTGCAAAACAGAGAATGCCATCCTGCTGGCCAGTGAATATATCCATGGTGCAAAACAGAGAATGCTATCCTGCTGGCCAGTGAATATATCCATGGTGCAAAACAGAGAATGCCATCCTGCTGGTCAGTGAATATATCCATGGTGCAAAACAGAGAATGCCATCCTCCTGGCCAGTGAATATATCCATGGTGCAAAACAGAGAATGCCATCCTGCTGGCCAGTGAATATATCCATGGTGCAAAACAGAGAATGCCATCCTCCTGGCCAGTGAATATATCCATGGTGCAAAACAGAGAATTCCATCCTGCTGGCCAGTGAATATATACATGGTGCAAAACAGAGAATACCATCCTGCTGGCCAGTGAATATATACATGGTGCAAAACAGAGAATGCCATCCTGCTGGCCAGTGAATATATACATGGTGCAAAACAGAGAATGCCATCCTGCTGGCCAGTGAATATATCCATGGTGCAAAACAGAGAATGCCATCCTGCTGGCCAGTGAATATATACATGGTGCAAAACAGAGAATGCCATCCTGCTGGCCAGTGAATATATACATGGTGCAAAACAGAGAATGCCATCCTACTGGCCAGTGAATATATCCATGGTGCAAAACAGAGAATGCCATCCTGCTGGCCAGTGAATATATCCATGGTGCAAAACAGAGAATGCCATCCTGCTGGCCAGTGAATATATACATGGTGCAAAACAGAGAATGCCATCCTGCTGGCCAGTGAATATATACATGGGGCAAAACAGAGAATGCCATCCTGCTGGCCAGTGAATATATACATGGTGCAAAACAGAGAATTCCATCCTGCTGGCCAGTGAATATATACATGGTGCAAAACAGAGAATGCCATCCTGCTGGCCAGTGAATATATCCATGGTGCAAAACAGAGAATGCCATCCTGCTGGCCAGTGAATATATACATGGTGCAAAACAGAGAATGCCATCCTGCTGGCCAGTGAATATATACATGGTGCAAAACAGAGAATGCCATCCTGCTGGCCAGTGAATATACACATGGTGCAAAACAGAGAATGCCATCCTGCTGGCCAGTGAATATATACATGGTGCAAAACAGAGAATGCCATCCTGCTGGCCAGTGAATATATCCATGGTGCAAAACAGAGAATGCCATCCTGCTGGCCAGTGAATATATCCATGGTGCAAAACAGAGAATGCCATCCTGCTGGCCAGTGAATATACACATGGTGCAAAACAGAGAATGCCATCCTGCTGGCCAGTGAATATACACATGGTGCAAAACAGAGAATGCTATCCTGCTGGCCACTGAATATATCCATGGTGCAAAACAGAGAATGCCATCCTGCTGGCCAGTGAATATACACATGGTGCAAAACAGAGAATGCCATCCTGCTGGCCAGTGAATATATACATGGGGCAAAACAGAGAATGCCATCCTGCTGGCCAGTGAATATATACACGGTGCAAAACAGAGAATGCTATCCTGCTGGCCAGTGAATATATCCATGGTGCAAAACAGAGAATGCCATCCTGCTGGCCAGTGAATATATACATGGTGCAAAACAGAGAATGCTATCCTGCTGGCCACTGAATATATCCATGGTGCAAAACAGAGAATGCCATCCTGCTGGCCAGCGAATATATCCATGGTGCAAAACAGAGAATGCTATCCTGCTGGCCACTGAATATATCCATGGTGCAAAACAGAGAATGCCATCCTGCTGGCCAGTGAATATATACATGGTGCAAAACAGAGAATGCCATCCTGCTGGCCAGTGAATATATACATGGTGCAAAACAGAGAATGCTATCCTGCTGGCCACTGAATATATCCATGGTGCAAAACAGAGAATGCCATCCTGCTGGCCACTGAATATATACATGGTGCAAAACAGAGAATGCCATCCTGCTGGCCAGTGAATATATACATGGTGCAAAACAGAGAATGCTATCCTGCTGGCCATTGAATATATCCATGGTGCAAAACAGAGAATGCCATCCTGCTGGCCAGTGAATATATCCATGGTGCAAAACAGAGAATGCCATCCTGCTGGCCAGTGAATATATCCATGGTGCAAAACAGAGAATGCCATCCTGCTGGCCAGTGAATATATCCATGGTGCAAAACAGAGAATGCCATCCTGCTCTCCAGTGAATATATACATGGTGCAAAACAGAGAATGCCATCCTGCTGGCCAGTGAATATATACATGGTGCAAAACAGAGAATGCCATCCTGCTGGCCAGTGAATATATACATGGTGCAAAACAGAGAATGCCATCCTGCTGGCCAGTGAATATATACATGGGGCAAAACAGAGAATTCCATCCTGCTGGCCAGTGAATATATACATAGTGCAAAACAGAGAATGCCATCCTGCTGGCCAGTGAATATATACATGGTGCAAAACAGAGAATGCTATCCTGCTGACCAGTGAATATATACATGGTGCAAAACAGAGAATGCCATCCTGCTGGCCAGTGAATATATACATGGTGCAAAACAGAGAATGCCATCCTGCTGGCCAGTGTATATATACATGGTGCAAAACAGAGAATGCCATCCTGCTGGCCAGTGAATATATCCATGGTGCAAAACAGAGAATGCCATCCTGCTGGCCAGTGAATATATCCATGGTGCAAAACAGAGAATGCCATCCTGCTGGCCAGTGAATATATACATGGTGCAAAACAGAGAATGCCATCCTGCTGGCCAGTGAATATATCCATGGTGCAAAACAGAGAATGCCATTCTGCTGGCCAGTGAATATATCCATGGTGCAAAACAGAGAATGCCATCCTGCTGGCCAGTGAATATATCCATGGTGCAAAACAGAGAATGCCATCCTGCTGGCCAGTGAATATATCCATGGTGCAAAACAGAGAATTCCATCCTGCTGGCCAGTGAATATATCCATGGTGCAAAACAGAGAATGCCATTCTGCTGGCCAGTGAATATATCCATGGTGCAAAACAGAGAATGCCATCCTGCTGGCCAGTGAATATATCCATGGTGCAAAACAGAGAATGCCATCCTGCAGGCCAGTGAATATATCCATGGTGCAAAACAGAGAATGCCATCCTGCTGGCCAGTGAATATATCCATGGTGCAAAACAGAGAATGCCATCCTGCTGGCCAGTGAATATATCCATGGTGCAAAACAGAGAATGCCATCCTGCTGGCCAGTGAATATATACATGGTGCAAAACAGAGAATGCCATCCTGCTGGCCAGTGAATATATCCATGGTGCAAAACAGAGAATGCCATCCTGCTGGCCAGTGAATATATCCATGGGGCAAAACAGAGAATGCCATCCTGCTGGCCAGTGAATATATACATGGTGCAAAACAGAGAATGTCATCCTGCTGGCCAGTGAATATATCCATGGGGCAAAACAGAGAATGCCATCCTGCTGGCCAGTGAATATATACATGGTGCAAAACAGAGAATGCCATCCTGCTGGCCAGTGAATATATCCATGGGGCAAAACAGAGAATGCCATCCTGCTGGCCAGTGAATATATCCATGGTGCAAAACAGAGAATGCCATCTTGCTGGCCAGTGAATATATCCATGGTGCAAAACAGAGAATGCCATCCTGCTGGCCAGTGAATATATCCATGGGGCAAAACAGAGAATGCCATCCTGCTGGCCAGTGAATATATACACGGTGCAAAACAGAGAATGCCATCCTGCTGGCCAGTGTATATATCCATGGTGCAAAACAGAGAATGCCATCCTGCTGGCCAGTGAATATATCCATGGTGCAAAACAGAGAATGTCATCCTGCTGGCCAGTGAATATACACATGGTGCAAAACAGAGAATGCCATCCTGCTGGCCAGTGAATATATCCATGGTGCAAAACAGAGAATGCCATCCTGCTGGCCAGTGAATATACACATGGTGCAAAACAGAGAATGTCATCCTGCTGGCCAGTGAATATACACATGGTGCAAAACAGAGAATGCCATCCTGCTGACCAGTGAATATATCCATGGTGCAAAACAGAGAATGCCATCCTGCTGGCCAGTGAATATACACATGGTGCAAAACAGAGAATGTCATCCTGCTGGCCAGTGTATATATCCATGGTGCAAAACAGAGAATGCCATCCTGCTGGCCAGTGAATATATCCATGGTGCAAAACAGAGAATGCCATCCTGCCGGCCAGTGAATATATACATGGTGCAAAACAGAGAATTCCATCCTGCTGGCCAGTGAATATATCCATGGTGCAAAACAGAGAATGCCATCCTGCTGGCCAGTGAATATATCCATGGTGCAAAACAGAGAATGCCATCCTGCTGGCCAGTGAATATATCCATGGTGCAAAACAGAGAATGCCATCCTGCTGGCCAGTGAATATATCCATGGTGCAAAACAGAGAATGCCATCCTGCTGGCCAGTGAATATATCCATGGGGCAAAACAGAGAATGCCATCCTGCTGGCCAGTGAATATATACATGGTGCAAAACAGAGAATGTCATCCTGCTGGCCAGTGTATATATACACGGTGCAAAACAGAGAATGCCATCCTGCTGACCAGTGTATATATCCATGGTGCAAAACAGAGAATGCCATCCTGCAGGCCAGTGAATATATCCATGGTGCAAAACAGAGAATGTCATCCTGCTGGCCAGTGAATATACACATGGTGCAAAACAGAGAATGCCATCCTGCTGGCCAGTGAATATATCCATGGTGCAAAACAGAGAATGCCATCCTGCTGGCCAGTGAATATACACATGGTGCAAAACAGAGAATGTCATCCTGCTGGCCAGTGAATATACATATGGTGCAAAACAGAGAATGCCATCCTGCTGGCCAGTGAATATATCCATGGTGCAAAACAGAGAATGCCATCCTGCTGGCCAGTGAATATACACATGGTGCAAAACAGAGAATGTCATCCTGCTGGCCAGTGTATATATCCATGGTGCAAAACAGAGAATGCCATCCTGCTGGCCAGTGAATATATCCATGGTGCAAAACAGAGAATGCCATCCTGCCGGCCAGTGAATATATACATGGTGCAAAACAGAGAATTCCATCCTGCTGGCCAGTGAATATACACATGGTGCAAAACAGAGAATGCCATCCTGCTGGCCAGTGAATATATCCATGGTGCAAAACAGAGAATGCCATCCTGCTGGCCAGTGAATATACACATGGTGCAAAACAGAGAATTCCATCCTGGTGGCCAGTGAATATATACATGGTGCAAAACAGAGAATTCCATCCTGCTGGCCAGTGAATATATACATGGTGCAAAACAGAGAATGCCATCCTGCTGGCCAGTGAATATATACATGGTGCAAAACAGAGAATGCCATCCTGCTGGCCAGTGAATATATACATGGTGCAAAACAGAGAATGCCATCCTGCTGGCCAGTGAATATATCCATGGGGCAAAACAGAGAATGCCATCCTGCTGGCCAGTGAATATATCCATGGTGCAAAACAGAGAATGCCATCTTGCTGGCCAGTGAATATATCCATGGGGCAAAACAGAGAATGCCATCCTGCTGGCCAGTGAATATATCCATGGGGCAAAACAGAGAATGCCATCCTGCTGGCCAGTGAATATATACACGGTGCAAAACAGAGAATGCCATCCTGCTGGCCAGTGTATATATCCATGGTGCAAAACAGAGAATGCCATCCTGCTGGCCAGTGAATATATCCATGGTGCAAAACAGAGAATGTCATCCTGCTGGCCAGTGAATATACACATGGTGCAAAACAGAGAATGCCATCCTGCTGGCCAGTGAATATATCCATGGTGCAAAACAGAGAATGCCATCCTGCTGGCCAGTGAATATACACATGGTGCAAAACAGAGAATGTCATCCTGCTGGCCAGTGAATATACACATGGTGCAAAACAGAGAATGCCATCCTGCTGGCCAGTGAATATATCCATGGTGCAAAACAGAGAATGCCATCCTGCTGGCCAGTGAATATACACATGGTGCAAAACAGAGAATGTCATCCTGCTGGCCAGTGTATATATCCATGGTGCAAAACAGAGAATGCCATCCTGCTGGCCAGTGAATATATCCATGGTGCAAAACAGAGAATGCCATCCTGCCGGCCAGTGAATATATACATGGTGCAAAACAGAGAATTCCATCCTGCTGGCCAGTGAATATATCCATGGTGCAAAACAGAGAATGCCATCCTGCTGGCCAGTGAATATATCCATGGTGCAAAACAGAGAATGCCATCCTGCTGGCCAGTGAATATATCCATGGTGCAAAACAGAGAATGCCATCCTGCTGGCCAGTGAATATATCCATGGGGCAAAACAGAGAATGCCATCCTGCTGGCCAGTGAATATATACATGGTGCAAAACAGAGAATGTCATCCTGCTGGCCAGTGTATATATACACGGTGCAAAACAGAGAATGCCATCCTGCTGACCAGTGTATATATCCATGGTGCAAAACAGAGAATGCCATCCTGCAGGCCAGTGAATATATCCATGGTGCAAAACAGAGAATGTCATCCTGCTGGCCAGTGAATATACACATGGTGCAAAACAGAGAATGCCATCCTGCTGGCCAGTGAATATATCCATGGTGCAAAACAGAGAATGCCATCCTGCTGGCCAGTGAATATACACATGGTGCAAAACAGAGAATGTCATCCTGCTGGCCAGTGAATATACACATGGTGCAAAACAGAGAATGCCATCCTGCTGGCCAGTGAATATATCCATGGTGCAAAACAGAGAATGCCATCCTGCTGGCCAGTGAATATACACATGGTGCAAAACAGAGAATGTCATCCTGCTGGCCAGTGTATATATCCATGGTGCAAAACAGAGAATGCCATCCTGCTGGCCAGTGAATATATCCATGGTGCAAAACAGAGAATGCCATCCCGCTGGCCAGTGAATATACACATGGTTCAAAACAGAGAATGCCATCCTGCTGGCCAGTGAATATATACATGGTGCAAAACAGAGAATGCCATCCTGCTGGCCAGTGAATATATACATGGTGCAAAACAGAGAATGCCATCCTGCTGGCCAGTGAATATATCCATGGTGCAAAACAGAGAATGCCATCCTGCTGGCCAGTGAATATACACATGGTGCAAAACAGAGAATTCCATCCTGGTGGCCAGTGAATATACACATGGTGCAAAACAGAGAATTCCATCCTGCTGGCCAGTGAATATATACATGGTGCAAAACAGAGAATGCCATCCTGCTGGCCAGTGAATATATACATGGTGCAAAACAGAGAATGCCATCCTGCTGGCCAGTGAATATATACATGGTGCAAAACAGAGAATGCCATCCTGCTGGCAGGTGAATATATACATGGTGCAAAACAGAGAATGCCATCCTGCTGGCCAGTGAATATATACATGGTGCAAAACAGAGAATGCCATCCTTCTGGCCAGTGGATATATCCATGGTGCAAAACAGAGAATGCCATCCTGCTGGCCAGTGAATATATCCATGGTGCAAAACAGAGAATGCCATCCTGCTGGCCAGTGAATATATCCATGGTGCAAAACAGAGAATGCCATTCTGCTGGCCAGTGAATATATCCATGGTGCAAAACAGAGAATGCCATCCTGCTGGCCAGTGAATATATCCATGGTGCAAAACAGAGAATGCCATCCTGCTGGCCAGTGAATATATCCATGGTGCAAAACAGAGAATGCCATCCTGCTGGCCAGTGAATATATCCATGGTGCAAAACAGAGAATGCCATTCTGCTGGCCAGTGAATATATCCATGGTGCAAAACAGAGAATGCCATCCTGCTGGCCAGTGAATATATCCATGGTGCAAAACAGAGAATGCCATCCTGCAGGCCAGTGAATATATCCATGGTGCAAAACAGAGAATGCCATCCTGCTGGCCAGTGAATATATCCATGGTGCAAAACAGAGAATGCCATCCTGCTGGCCAGTGAATATATCCATGGTGCAAAACAGAGAATGCCATCCTGCTGGCCAGTGAATATATCCATGGTGCAAAACAGAGAATGCCATCCTGCTGGCCAGTGAATATATCCATGGTGCAAAACAGAGAATGCCATCCTGCTGGCCAGTGAATATATCCATGGTGCAAAACAGAGAATGCCATCCTGCTGGCCAGTGAATATATCCATGGTGCAAAACAGAGAATGCCATTCTGCTGGCCAGTGAATATATCCATGGTGCAAAACAGAGAATGCCACCCTGCTGGCCAGTGAATATATACACGGTGCAAAACAGAGAATGTCATCCTGCTGGCCAGTGTATATATACACGGTGCAAAACAGAGAATGCCATCCTGCTGGCCAGTGTATATATCCATGGGGCAAAACAGAGAATGCCATCCTGCTGGCCAGTGAATATATACATGGTGCAAAACAGAGAATGTCATCCTGCTGGCCAGTGTATATATACACGGTGCAAAACAGAGAATGCCATCCTGCTGGCCAGTGAATATATCCATGGTGCAAAACAGAGAATGCCATCCTGCTGGCCAGTGAATATACACATGGTGCAAAACAGAGAATGTCATCCTGCTGGCCAGTGAATATACACATGGTGCAAAACAGAGAATGCCATCCTGCTGGCCAGTGAATATATCCATGGTGCAAAACAGAAAATGCCATCCTGCTGGCCAGTGAATATACACATGGTGCAAAACAGAGAATGTCATCCTGCTGGCCAGTGTATATATCCATGGTGCAAAACAGAGAATGCCATCCTGCTGGCCAGTGAATATATCCATGGTGCAAAACAGAGAATGCCATCCTGCCGGCCAGTGAATATATACATGGTGCAAAACAGAGAATTCCATCCTGCTGGCCAGTGAATATACACATGGTGCAAAACAGAGAATGCCATCCTGCTGGCCAGTGAATATATCCATGGTGCAAAACAGAGAATGCCATCCTGCTGGCCAGTGAATATACACATGGTGCAAAACAGAGAATTCCATCCTGGTGGCCAGTGAATATATACATGGTGCAAAACAGAGAATTCCATCCTGCTGGCCAGTGAATATATACATGGTGCAAAACAGAGAATGCCATCCTGCTGGCCAGTGAATATATACATGGTGCAAAACAGAGAATGCCATCCTGCTGGCCAGTGAATATATACATGGTGCAAAACAGAGAATGCCATCCTGCTGGCCAGTGAATATATACATGGTGCAAAACAGAGAATGCCATCCTGCTGGCCAGTGAATATATACATGGTGCAAAACAGAGAATGCCATCCTGCTGGCCAGTGAATATATCCATGGTGCAAAACAGAGAATGCCATCCTGCTGGCCAGTGAATATATACATGGTGCAAAACAGAGAATGCCATCCTGCTGGCCAGTGAATATATACATGGTGCAAAACAGAGAATGCCATCCTGCTGGCCAGTGAATATATACATGGTGCAAAACAGAGAATGCCATCCTGCTGGCCAGTGGATATATCCATGGTGCAAAACAGAGAATGCCATCCTGCTGGCCAGTGAATATATCCATGGTGCAAAACAGAGAATGCCATCCTGCTGGCCAGTGAATATATCCATGGTGCAAAACAGAGAATGCCATCCTGCTGGCCAGTGAATATATCCATGGTGCAAAACAGAGAATGCCATCCTGCTGGCCAGTGAATATATACATGGTGCAAAACAGAGAATGCCATCCTGCTGGCCAGTGAATATATACATGGTGCAAAACAGAGAATTCCATCCTGCTGGCCAGTGAATATATACATGGTGCAAAACAGAGAATGCCATCCTGCTGGCCAGTGAATATATCCATGGTGTAAAACAGAGAATACCATCCTGCTGGCCAGTGAATATATACATGGTGCAAAACAGAGAATGCCATCCTGCTGGCCAGTGAATATAACCATGGGGCAAAACAGAGAATGCCATCCTGCTGGCCAGTGAATATACACATGGTGCAAAACAGAGAATGCCATCCTGCTGGCCAGTGAATATATCCATGGGGCAAAACAGAGAATGCCATCCTGCTGGCCACTGAATATATCCATGGTGCAAAACAGAGAATGCCATCCTGCTGGCCAGTGAATATATCCATGGTGCAAAACAGAGAATGCCATCCTGCTGGCCATTGAATATATCCATGGTGCAAAACAGAGAATGCCATCCTGCTGGCCAGTGAATATATCCATGGTGCAAAACAGAGAATGCCATCCTGCTGGCCAGTGAATATATCCATGGGGCAAAACAGAGAATGCCATCCTGCTGGCCAGTGAATATACACATGGTGCAAAACAGAGAATGCCATCCTGCTGGCCAGTGAATATATCCATGGTGCAAAACAGAGAATGCCATCCTGCTGGCCAGTGAATATATCCATGGTGCAAAACAGAGAATTCCATCCTGCTGGCCAGTGAATATATCCATGGGGCAAAACAGAGAATGTCATCCTGCTGGCCAGTGAATATACACATGGTGCAAAACAGAGAATTCCATCCTGCTGGCCAGTGAATATATACATGGTGCACAACAGAGAATGCCATCCTGCTTCCAGTGAATATATCCATGGTGCAAAACAGAGAATGCCATCCTGCTGGCCAGTGAATATATACATGGTGCAAAACAGAGAATGCCATCCTGCTGGCCAGTGAATATATCCATGGTGCAAAACAGAGAATGCCATCCTGCTGGCCAGTGAATATATCCATGGTGCAAAACAGAGAATGCCATCCTGCTGGCCAGTGAATATATCCATGGTGCAAAACAGAGAATGCCATCCTGCTGGCCAGTGAATATATCCATGGTGCAAAACAGAGAATGCCATCCTGCTGGCCAGTGAATATATCCATGGTGCAAAACAGAGAATGGCATCCAGCTGGCCAGTGAATATATACATGGTGCAAAACAGAGAATGCCATCCTGCTGGCCAGTGAATATACACATGGTGCAAAACAGAGAATGCCATCCTGCTGGCCAGTGAATATATACATGGTGCAAAACAGAGAATGCCATCCTGCTGGCCAGTGAATATACACATGGTGCAAAACAGAGAATGCCATCCCGCTGGCCAGTGAATATACACATGGTGCAAAACAGAGAATGCCATCCTGCTGGCCAGTGAATATATACATGGTGCAAAACAGAGAATGCCATCCTGCTGGCCAGTGAATATATACATGGTGCAAAACAGAGAATGCCATCCTGCTGGCCAGTGAATATATCCATGGTGCAAAACAGAGAATGCCATCCTGCTGGCCAGTGAATATACACATGGTGCAAAAGAGAGAATTCCATCCTGGTGGCCAGTGAATATATACATGGTGCAAAACAGAGAATGCCATCCTGCTGGCCAGTGAATATATCCATGGTGCAAAACAGAGAATGCCATCCTGCTGGCCAGTGAATATATCCATGGTGCAAAACAGAGAATGCCATCCTGCTGGCCAGTGAATATATACATGGTGCAAAACAGAGAATGCCATCCTGCTGGCCAGTGAATATATCCATGGTGCAAAACAGAGAATGCCATCCTGCTGGCCAGTGAATATACACATGGTGCAAAAGAGAGAATTCCATCCTGCTGGCCAGTGAATATATACATGGTGCAAAACAGAGAATGCCATCCTGCTGGCCAGTGAATATATCCATGGTGCAAAACAGAGAATGCCATCCTGCTGGCCAGTGAATATATCCATGGTGCAAAACAGAGAATGCCATCCTGCTGGCCAGTGAATATATACATGGTGCAAAACAGAGAATGCCATCCTGCTGGCCAGTGAATATATACATGGTGCAAAACAGAGAATGCCATCCTGCTGGCCAGTGAATATATACATGGTGCAAAACAGAGAATGCCATCCTGCTGGCCAGTGAATATATACATGGTGCAAAACAGAGAATGCCATCCTGCTGGCCAGTGAATATATACATGGTGCAAAACAGAGAATGCCATCCTGCTGGCCAGTGGATATATCCATGGTGCAAAACAGAGAATGCCATCCTGCTGGCCAGTGAATATATCCATGGTGCAAAACAGAGAATGCCATCCTGCTGGCCAGTGAATATATCCATGGTGCAAAACAGAGAATGCCATCCTGCTGGCCAGTGAATATATACATGGTGCAAAACAGAGAATGCCATCCTGCTGGCCAGTGAATATATACATGGTGCAAAACAGAGAATGCCATCCTGCTGGCCAGTGAATATATACATGGTGCAAAACAGAGAATTCCATCCTGCTGGCCAGTGAATATATCCATGGTGCAAAACAGAGAATGCCATCCTGCTGGCCAGTGAATATATACATGGTGCAAAACAGAGAATGCCATCCTGCTGGCCAGTGAATATATACATGGTGCAAAACAGAGAATGCCATCCTGCTGGCCAGTGAATATATCCATGGTGCAAAACAGAGAATGCCATCCTGCTGGCCAGTGAATATATCCATGGGGCAAAACAGAGAATGCCATCCTGCTGGCCAGTGAATATATCCATGGTGCAAAACAGAGAATGCCATCCTGCTGGCCAGTGAATATATCCATGGTGCAAAACAGAGAATGCCATCCTGCTGGCCAGTGAATATATCCATGGTGCAAAACAGAGAATGCCATCCTGCTGGCCAGTGAATATATCCATGGTGCAAAACAGAGAATGCCATCCTGCTGGCCAGTGAATATATACATGGTGCAAAACAGAGAATGCCATCCTGCTGGCCAGTGAATATATCCATGGTGCAAAACAGAGAATGCCATCCAGCTGGCCAGTGAATATATACATGGTGCAAAACAGAGAATGCCATCCTGCTGGCCAGTGAATATATCCATGGTGCAAAACAGAGAATTCCATCCTGCTGGCCAGTGAATATACACATGGTGCAAAACAGAGAATGCCATCCTGCTGGCCAGTGAATATATACATGGTGCACAACAGAGAATGCCATCCTGCTGGCCAGTGAATATACACATGGTGCAAAACAGAGAATGCCATCCTGCTGGCTAGTGAATATACACATGGTGCAAAACAGAGAATACCATCCTGCTGGCCAGTGAATATATCCATGGTGCAAAACAGAGAATGCCATCCTGCTGGCCAGTGAATATATCCATGGTGCAAAACAGAGAATGCCATCCTGCTGGCCAGTGAATATATCCATGGTGCAAAACAGAGAATGCCATCCTGCTGGCCAGTGAATATATCCATGGTGCAAAACAGAGAATGCCATCCTGCTGGCCAGTGAATATATACATGGTGCAAAACAGAGAATGCCATCCTGCTGGCCAGTGAATATATCCATGGTGCAAAACAGAGAATGCCATCCTGCTGGCCAGTGAATATATACATGGTGCAAAACAGAGAATGCCATCCTGCTGGCCAGTGAATATATACATGGTGCAAAACAGAGAATGCCATCCTGCTGGCCAGTGAATATATACATGGTGCAAAACAGAGAATGTCATCCTGCTGGCCAGTGAATATATACATGGTGCAAAACAGAGAATGCCATCCTGCTGGCCAGTGAATATATACACGGTGAAAAACAGAGAATGCCATCCTGCTGGCCAGTGAATATATATATGGTGCAAAACAGAGAATGTCATCCTGCTGGCCAGTAAATATATACATGGTGCAAAACAGAGAATGCCATCCTGCTGGCCAGTGAATATATACACGGTGAAAAACAGAGAATGCCATCCTGCTGGCCAGTGAATATATACATGGTGCAAAACAGAGAATGCCATCCTGCTGGCCAGTGAATATATACATGGTGCAAAACAGAGAATGCCATCCTGCTGGCCAGTGAATATATACATGGTGCAAAACAGAGAATGCCATCCTGCTGGCCAGTGAATATATACATGGTGCAAAACAGAGAATGCCATCCTGCTGGCCAGTGAATATATCCATGGTGTAAAACAGAGAATGCCATCCTGCTGGCCAATGAATGTATCCATGGTGCAAAACAGAGAATGCCATCCTGCTGGCCAGTGGATATATCCATGGTGCAAAACAGAGAATGCCATCCTGCTGGCCAGTGAATATATCCATGGTGCCAAACAGAGAATGCCATCCTGCTGGCCAGTGAATATATCCATGGTGAAAAACAGAGAATGCCATCCTGCTGGCCAGTGAATGTATCCATGGTGCAAAACAGAGAATGCCATCCTGCTGGCCACTGAATATATACATGGTGCAAAACAGAGAATGCCATCCTGCTGGCCAGTGAATATATACATGGTGCAAAACAGAGAATGCCATCCTGCTGGCCAGTGAATATATACATGGTGCAAAACAGAGAATGCCATCCTGCTGGCCAGTGAATATATACAGTACATGGTGCAAAACAGAGAATTCCATCCTGCTGGCCAGTAAATATATCCATGGTGCAAAACAGAGAATGCCATCCTGCTGACCAGTGAATATATCCATGGTGCAAAACAGAGAATGCCATCCTGCTGGCCAGTGAATATATACATGGTGCAAAACAGAGAATGCCATCCTGCTGGCCAGTGAATATATACATGGTGCAAAACAGAGAATGCCATCCTGCTGGCCAGTGAATATATCCATGGTGCAAAACAGAGAATGCCATCCTGCTGGCCAGTGAATATATCCATGGTGCAAAACAGAGAATGCCATCCTGCTGGCCAGTGAATATATCCATGGTGCAAAACAGAGAATGCCATCCTGCTGGCCAGTGAATATATACATGGCGCAAAACAGAGAATGTCATCCTGCTGGCCAGTGAATATATCCATGGTGCAAAACCGAGAATGCCATCCTGCTGGCCAGTGAATATATCCATGGTGCAAAACAGAGAATGCCATCCTGCTGCCAGTGAATATATCCATGGTGCAAAACAGAGAATGCCATCCTGCTGGCCAGTGAATATATCCATGGTGCAAAACAGAGAATGCCATCCTGCTGGCCAGTGAATATATCCATGGTGCAAAACAGAGAATGCCATCCTGCTGGCCAGTGAATATATCCATGGTGCAAAACAGAGAATGCCATCCTGATGGCCAGTGAATATATCCATGGTGCAAAACAGAGAATGCCATCCTGCTGGCCAGTGAATATACACATGGTGCAAAACAGAGAATGCCATCCTGCTGGCCAGTGAATATACACATGGTGCAAAACAAAGAATGCCATCCTGCTGGCCAGTGAATATATCCATGGTGCAAAACAGAGAATGCCATCCTGCTGGCCAGTGAATATATACATGGTGCAAAACAGAGAATGCCATCCTGCTGGCCAGTGAATATATACATGGTGCAAAACAGAGAATGCCATCCTGCTGGCCAGTGAATATATCCATGGTGCAAAACAGAGAATGCCATCCTGCTGGCCAGTGAATATACACATGGTGCAAAACCGAGAATGCCATCCTGCTGGCCAGTGAATATACACATGGTGCAAAACAGAGAATGCCATCCTGCTGGCCAGTGAATATATCCATGGTGCAAAACAGAGAATGCCATCCTGCTGGCCAGTGAATATATACATGGTGCAAAACAGAGAATGCCATCCTGCTGGCCAGTGAATATATACATGGTGCAAAACAGAGAATGCCATCCTGCTGGCCAGTGAAGATATACATGGTGCAAAACAGAGAATGCCATCCTGCTGGCCAGTGAATATATCCATGGTGCAAAACAGAGAATGCCATCCTGCTGGCCAGTGAATATATCCATGGTGCAAAACAGAGAATGCCATCCTGCTGGCCAGTGAATATACACATGGTGCAAAACAGAGAATGCCATCCTGCTGGCCAGTGAATATATCCATGGTGCAAAACAGAGAATGCCATCCTGCTGGCCAGTGAATATATCCATGGTGCAAAACAGAGAATGCCATCCTGCTGGCCAGTGAATATATCCATGGTGCAAAACAGAGAATGCCATCCTGCTGGCCAGTGAATATATCCATGGTGCAAAACAGAGAATGCCATCCTGCTGGCCAGTGAATATATCCATGGTGTAAAACAGAGAATGCCGTACTGCTAGCCAGTGAATATATACATGGTGCAAAACCGAGAATGCCATCCTGCTGGCCAGTGAATATATCCATGGTGCAAAACCGAGAATGCCATCCTGCTGGCCAGTGAATATATACATGGTGCAAAACAGAGAATGCCATCCTGCTGGCCAGTGAATATACACATGGTGCAAAACAGAGAATGCCATCCTGCTGGCCAGTGAATATATACATGGTGCAAAACAGAGAATGCCATCCTGCTGGCCAGTGAATATATACATGGTGCAAAACAGAGAATGCCATCCTGCTGGCCAGTGAATATATACATGGTGCAAAACAGAGAATGCCATCCTGCTGGCCAGTGAATATATCCATGGTGCAAAACAGAGAATGCCATCCTGCTGGCCAGTGAATATATACATGGTGCAAAACAGAGAATGCCATCCTGCTGGCCAGTGAATATACACATGGTGCAAAACAGAGAATGCCATCCTGCTGGCCAGTGAATATATACATGGTGCAAAACAGAGAATGCCATCCTCCTGGCCAGTGAATATATCCATGGTGCAAAACAGAGAATGCCATCCTGCTGGCCAGTGAATATATCCATGGTGCAAAACAGAGAATGCCATCCTGCTGGCCAGTGAATATATCCATGGTGCAAAACAGAGAATGCCATCCTGCTGGCCAGTGAATATATCCATGGTGCAAAACAGAGAATGCCATCCTGCTGGCCAGTGAATATACACATGGTGCAAAACAGAGAATGCCATCCTGCTGGCCAATGAATATATCCATGGTGCAAAACAGAGAATGCCATCCTGCTGGCCAGTGAATATATCCATGGTGCAAAACAGAGAATGCCATCCTGCTGGCCAGTGAATATATCCATGGTGCAAAACAGAGAATGCCATCCTGCTGGCCAGTGAATATACACATGGTGCAAAACAGAGAATGCCATCCTGCTGGCCAGTGAATATACACATGGTGCAAAACAGAGAATGCCATCCTGCTGGCCAGTGAATATATCCATGGTGCAAAACAGAGAATGCCATCCTGCTGGCCAGTGAATATATCCATGGTGCAAAACAGAGAATGCCATCCTGCTGGCCAGTGAATATATCCATGGTGCAAAACAGAGAATGCCATCCTGCTGGCCAGTGAATATATCCATGGTGCAAAACAGAGAATGCCATCCTGCTGGCCAGTGAATATATCCATGGTGCAAAACAGAGAATGCCATCCTGCTGGCCAGTGAATATATCCATGGTGCAAAACAGAGAATGCCATCCTGCTGGCCAGTGAATATATCCATGGTGCAAAACAGAGAATGCCATCCTGCTGGCCAGTGAATATACACATCGTGCAAAACAGAGAATGCCATCCTGCTGGCCAGTGAATATATACATGGTGCAAAACAGAGAATGCCATCCTGCTGGCCAATGAATATATCCATGGTGCAAAACAGAGAATGCCATCTTGCTGGCCAGTGAATATATCCATGGTGCAAAACAGAGAATGCCATCCTGCTGGCCAGTGAATATATCCATGGTGCAAAACAGAGAATGCCATCCTGCTGGCCAGTGAATATACACATGGTGCAAAACAGAGAATGCCATCCTGCTGGCCAGTGAATATATCCATGGTGCAAAACAGAGAATGCCATCCTGCTGGCCAGTGAATATATCCATGGTGCAAAACAGAGAATGCCATCCTGCTGGCCAGTGAATATATCCATGGTGCAAAACAGAGAATGCCATCCTGCTGGCCAGTGAATATATCCATGGTGCAAAACAGAGAATGCCATCCTGCTGGCCAGTGAATATATCCATGGTGCAAAACAGAGAATGCCATCCTGCTGGTCAGTGAATATATACATGGTGCAAAACAGAGAATGCCATCCTGCTGGCCAGTGAATATATCCATGGTGCAAAACAGAGAATGCCATCCTGCTGGCCAGTGAATATATCCATGGTGCAAAACAGAGAATGCCATCCTGCTGGGCAGTGAATATATCCATGGTGCAAAACAGAGAATGCCATCCTGCTGGCCAGTGAATATACACATGGTGCAAAACAGAGAATGCCATCCTGCTGGCCAGTGAATATACACATGGTGCAAAACAGAGAATGCCATCCTGCTGGCCAGTGAATATACACATGGTGCAAAACAGAGAATGCCATCCTGCTGGCCAGTGAATATATCCATGGTGCAAAACAGAGAGTGCCATCCTGCTGGCCAGTGAATATATCCATGGTGCAAAACAGAGAATGCCATCCTGCTGGCCAGTGAATATATCCATGGTGCAAAACAGAGAATGCCATCCTGCTGGCCAGTGAATATATCCATGGTGCAAAACAGAGAATGCCATCCTGCTGGCCAGTGAATATATCCATGGTGCAAAACAGAGAATGCCATCCTGCTGGCCAGTGAATATACACATGGTGCAAATCAGAGAATGCCATCCTGCTGGCCAGTGAATATATACATGGTGCAAAACAGAGAATGCCATCCTGCTGGCCAGTGAATATATACATGGTGCAAAACAGAGAATGCCATCCTGCTGGCCAGTGAATATATCCATGGTGCAAAACAGAGAATGCCATCCTGCTGGCCAGTGAATATATCCATGGTGCAATACAGAGAATGCCATCCTGCTGGCCAGGGAATATATCCATGGTGCAAAACAGAGAATGCCATCCTGCTGGCCAGTGAATATACACATGGTGCAAAACAGAGAATGCCATCCTGCTGGCCAGTGAATATACACATGGTGCAAAACAGAGAATGCCATCCTGCTGGCCAGTGAATATACACATGGTGCAAAACAGAGAATGCCATCCTGCTGGCCAGTGAATATATCCATGGTGCAAAACAGAGAGTGCCATCCTGCTGGCCAGTGAATATATCCATGGTGCAAAACAGAGAATGCCATCCTGCTGGCCAGTGAATATATCCATGGTGCAAAACAGAGAATGCCATCCTGCTGGCCAGTGAATATATACATGGTGCAAAACAGAGAATGCCATCCTGCTGGCCAGTGAATATATCCATGGTGCAAAACAGAGAATGCCATCCTGCTGGCCAGTGAATATATCCATGGTGCAAAACAGAGAATGCCATCCTGCTGGCCAGTGAATATATCCATGGTGCAAAACAGAGAACGCCATCCTGCTGGCCAGTGAATATATCCATGGTGCAAAACAGAGAATGCCATCCTGCTGGCCAGTGTATATATGTATGGTGCAAAACAGAGAATGCCATCCTGCTGGCCAGTGAATATATCCATGGTGCAAAAGAGAGATGCCATCCTGCTGGCCAGTGAATATATCCATGGTGCAAAAACAGAGAATGCCATCCTGCTGGCCAGTGAATATACACATGGTGCAAAACAGAGAATGCCATCCTGCTGGCCAGTGAATATACACATGGTGCAAAACAGAGAATGCCATCCTGCTGGCCAGTGAATATATACATGGTGCAAAACAGAGAATGCCATCCTGCTGGCCAGTGAATATATCCATGGTGCAAAACAGAGAATGCCATCCTGCTGGCCAGTGAATATATCCATGTGCAAACAGAGAATGCCATCCTGCTGGCCAGTGAATATATCCATGGTGCAAAACAGAGAATGCCATCCTGCTGGCCAGTGAATATATACAAGGTGCAAAACAGAGAATGCCATCCTGCTGGCCAGTGAATATATACATGGTGCAAAACAGAGAATGCCATCCTGCTGGCCAGTGAATATATCCATGGTGCAAAACAGAGAATGCCATCCTGCTGGCCAGTGAATATATCCATGGTGCAAAACAGAGAATGCCATCCTGCTGGCCAGTGAATATATCCATGGTGCAAAACAGAGAATGCCATCCTGCTGGCCAGTGAATATATCCATGGTGCAAAACAGAGAATGCCATCCTGCTGGCCAGTGAATATATCCATGGTGCAAAACAGAGAATGCCATCCTGCTGGCCAGTGAATATATCCATGGTGCAAAACAGAGAATGCCATCCTGCTGGCCAGTGAATATATCCATGGTGCAAAAGAGAGAATGCCATCCTGCTGGCCAGTGAATATATCCATGGTGCAAAACAGAGAATGCCATCCTGCTGGCCAGTGAATATACACATGGTGCAAAACAGAGAATGCCATCCTGCTGGCCAGTGAATATACACATGGTGCAAAACAGAGAATGCCATCCTGCTGGCCAGTGAATATATACATGGTGCAAAACAGAGAATGCCATCCTGCTGGCCAGTGAATATATCCATGGTGCAAAACAGAGAATGCCATCCTGCTGGCCAGTGAATATATCCATGGTGCAAAACAGAGAATGCCATCCTGCTGGCCAGTGAATATATCCATGGTGCAAAACAGAGAATGCCATCCTGCTGGCCAGTGAATATATACAAGGTGCAAAACAGAGAATGCCATCCTGCTGGCCAGTGAATATATACATGGTGCAAAACAGAGAATGCCATCCTGCTGGCCAGTGAATATATCCATGGTGCAAAACAGAGAATGCCATCCTGCTGGCCAGTGAATATATCCATGGTGCAAAACAGAGAATGCCATCCTGCTGGCCAGTGAATATATCCATGGTGCAAAACAGAGAATGCCATCCTGCTGGCCAGTGAATATATCCATGGTGCAAACAGAGAATGCCATCCTGCTGGCCAGTGAATATATCCATGGTGCAAAACAGAGAATGCCATCCTGCTGGCCAGTGAATATATCCATGGTGCAAAACAGAGAATGCCATCCTGCTGGCCAGTGAATATATCCATGGTGCAAAACAGAGAACGCCATCCTGCTGGCCAGTGAATATACACATGGTGCAAAACAGAGAATGCCATCCTGCTGGCCAGTGAATATATACATGGGGCAAAACAGAGAATGCCATCCTGCTGGCCAGTGAATATATACATGGTGCAAAACAGAGAATGCCATCCTGCTGGCCAGTGAATATATACATGGTGCAAAACAGAGAATGCCATCCTGCTGGCCAGTGAATATATCCATGGTGCAAAACAGAGAATGCCATCCTGCTGGCCAGTGAATATATCCATGGTGCAAAACAGAGAATGCCATCCTGCTGGCCAGTGAATATACACATGGTGCAAAACAGAGAATGCCATCCTGCTGGCCAGTGAATATACACATGGTGCAAAACAGAGAATGCCATCCTGCTGGCCAGTGAATATATCCATGGTGCAAAACAGAGAATGCCATCCTGCTGGCCAGTGAATATATCCATGGTGCAAAACAGAGAATGCCATCCTGCTGGCCAGTGAATATATCCATGGTGCAAAACAGAGAATGCCATCCTGCTGGCCAGTGAATATATACATGGTGCAAAACAGAGAATGCCATCCTGCTGGCCAGTGAATATATCCATGGTGCAAAACAGAGAATGCCATCCTGCTGGCCAGTGAATATATCCATGGTGCAAAACAGAGAATGCCATCCTGCTGGCCAGTGAATATATCCATGGTGCAAAACAGAGAATGCCATCCTGCTGGCCAGTGAATATATACAAGGTGCAAAACAGAGAATGCCATCCTGCTGGCCAGTGAATATATACATGGTGCAAAACAGAGAATGTCATCCTGCTGGCCAGTGAATATATCCATGGTGCAAAACAGAGAATGCCATCCTGCTGGCCAGTGAATATACACATGGTGCAAAACCGAGAATGCCATCCTGCTGGCCAGTGAATATATCCATGGTGCAAAACAGAGAATGCCATCCTGCTGGCCAGTGAATATATCCATGGTGCAAAACAGAGAATGCCATCCTGCTGGCCAGTGAATATATCCATGGTGCAAAACAGAGAATGCCATCCTGCTGGCCAGTGAATATATCCATGGTGCAAAACAGAGAATGCCATCCTGCTGGCCAGTGAATATACACATGGTGCAAAAACAGAGAATGCCGTCCTGCTGGCCAGTGAATATATCCATGGTGCAAAACAGAGAATGCCATCCTGCTGGCCAGTGAATATATCCATGGTGCAAAACAGAGAATGCCATCCTGCTGGCCAGTGAATGTATCCATGGTGTAAAACAGAGAATGCCGTCCTGCTGGCCAGTGAATATATCCATGGTGCAAAACAGAGAATGCCATCCTGCTGGCCAGTGAATATATCCATGGTGCAAAACAGAGAATGCCATCCTGCTGGCCAGTGAATATATCCATGGTGCAAAACAGAGAATGCCATCCTGCTGGCCAGTGAATATATACATGGTGCAAAACAGAGAATGCCATCCTGCTGGCCAGTGAATATATCCATGGTGCAAAACAGAGAATGCCATCCTGCTGGCCAGTGAATATATCCATGGTGCAAAACAGAGAATGCCATCCTGCTGGCCAGTGAATATATCCATGGTGCAAAACAGAGAATGCCATCCTGCTGGCCAGTGAATATATACAAGGTGCAAAACAGAGAATGCCATCCTGCTGGCCAGTGAATATATACATGGTGCAAAACAGAGAATGTCATCCTGCTGGCCAGTGAATATATCCATGGTGCAAAACAGAGAATGCCATCCTGCTGGCCAGTGAATATACACATGGTGCAAAACCGAGAATGCCATCCTGCTGGCCAGTGAATATATCCCATGGTGCAAAACAGAGAATGCCATCCTGCTGGCCAGTGAATATATCCATGGGGCAAAACAGAGAATGCCATCCTGCTGGCCAGTGAATATATCCATGGTGCAAAACAGAGAATGCCATCCTGCTGGCCAGTGAATATATCCATGGTGCAAAACAGAGAATGCCATCCTGCTGGCCAGTGAATATACACATGGTGCAAAACAGAGAATGCCGTCCTGCTGGCCAGTGAATATATCCATGGTGCAAAACAGAGAATGCCATCCTGCTGGCCAGTGAATATATCCATGGTGCAAAACAGAGAATGCCATCCTGCTGGCCAGTGAATGTATCCATGGTGTAAAACAGAGAATGCCGTCCTGCTGGCCAGTGAATATATCCATGGTGCAAAACAGAGAATGCCATCCTGCTGGCCAGTGAATATATCCATGGTGCAAAACAGAGAATGCCATCCTGCTGGCCAGTGAATATATACATGGTGCAAAACAGAGAATGCCATCCTGCTGGCCAGTGAATATATACATGGTGCAAAACAGAGAATGCCATCCTGCAGGCCAGTGAATATATCCATGGTGCAAAACAGAGAATGCCATCCTGCTGGCCAGTGAATATATCCATGGTGCAAAACAGAGAATGCCATCCTGCTGGCCAGTGAATATATCCATGGTGCAAAACAGAGAATGCCATCCTGCTGGCCAGTGAATATATCCATGGTGCAAAACAGAGAATGCCATCCTGCTGGCCAGTGAATATATCCATGGTGCAAAACAGAGAATGCCATCCTGCTGGCCAGTGAATATATCCATGGTGCAAAACAGAGAACGCCATCCTGCTGGCCAGTGAATATACACATGGTGCAAAACAGAGAATGCATCCTGCTGGCCAGTGAATATATACATGGGGCAAAACAGAGAATGCCATCCTGCTGGCCAGTGAATATATACATGGTGCAAAACAGAGAATGCCATCCTGCTGGCCAGTGAATATATACATGGTGCAAAACAGAGAATGCCATCCTGCTGGCCAGTGAATATATCCATGGTGCAAAACAGAGAATGCCATCCTGCTGGCCAGTGAATATATCCATGGTGCAAAACAGAGAATGCCATCCTGCTGGCCAGTGAATATACACATGGTGCAAAACAGAGAATGCCATCCTGCTGGCCAGTGAATATACACATGGTGCAAAACAGAGAATGCCATCCTGCTGGCCAGTGAATATATCCATGGTGCAAAACAGAGAATGCCATCCTGCTGGCCAGTGAATATATCCATGGTGCAAAACAGAGAATGCCATCCTGCTGGCCAGTGAATATATCCATGGTGCAAAACAGAGAATGCCATCCTGCTGGCCAGTGAATATATACATGGTGCAAAACAGAGAATGCCATCCTGCTGGCCAGTGAATATATCCATGGTGCAAAACAGAGAATGCCATCCTGCTGGCCAGTGAATATATCCATGGTGCAAAACAGAGAATGCCATCCTGCTGGCCAGTGAATATATCCATGGTGCAAAACAGAGAATGCCATCCTGCTGGCCAGTGAATATATACAAGGTGCAAAACAGAGAATGCCATCCTGCTGGCCAGTGAATATATACATGGTGCAAAACAGAGAATGTCATCCTGCTGGCCAGTGAATATATCCATGGTGCAAAACAGAGAATGCCATCCTGCTGGCCAGTGAATATACACATGGTGCAAAACCGAGAATGCCATCCTGCTGGCCAGTGAATATATCCATGGTGCAAAACAGAGAATGCCATCCTGCTGGCCAGTGAATATATCCATGGTGCAAAACAGAGAATGCCATCCTGCTGGCCAGTGAATATATCCATGGTGCAAAACAGAGAATGCCATCCTGCTGGCCAGTGAATATATCCATGGTGCAAACAGAGAATGCCATCCTGCTGGCCAGTGAATATACACATGGTGCAAAACAGAGAATGCCGTCCTGCTGGCCAGTGAATATATCCATGGTGCAAAACAGAGAATGCCATCCTGCTGGCCAGTGAATATATCCATGGTGCAAAACAGAGAATGCCATCCTGCTGGCCAGTGAATGTATCCATGGGTAAAACAGAGAATGCCGTCCTGCTGGCCAGTGAATATATCCATGGTGCAAAACAGAGAATGCCATCCTGCTGGCCAGTGAATATATCCATGGTGCAAAACAGAGAATGCCATCCTGCTGGCCAGTGAATATATCCATGGTGCAAAACAGAGAATGCCATCCTGCTGGCCAGTGAATATATACATGGTGCAAAACAGAGAATGCCATCCTGCTGGCCAGTGAATATATCCATGGTGCAAAACAGAGAATGCCATCCTGCTGGCCAGTGAATATATCCATGGTGCAAAACAGAGAATGCCATCCTGCTGGCCAGTGAATATATCCATGGTGCAAAACAGAGAATGCCATCCTGCTGGCCAGTGAATATATACAAGGTGCAAAACAGAGAATGCCATCCTGCTGGCCAGTGAATATATACATGGTGCAAAACAGAGAATGTCATCCTGCTGGCCAGTGAATATATCCATGGTGCAAAACAGAGAATGCCATCCTGCTGGCCAGTGAATATACACATGGTGCAAAACCGAGAATGCCATCCTGCTGGCCAGTGAATATATCCATGGTGCAAAACAGAGAATGCCATCCTGCTGGCCAGTGAATATATCCATGGTGCAAAACAGAGAATGCCATCCTGCTGGCCAGTGAATATATCCATGGTGCAAAACAGAGAATGCCATCCTGCTGGCCAGTGAATATATCCATGGTGCAAAACAGAGAATGCCATCCTGCTGGCCAGTGAATATACACATGGTGCAAAACAGAGAATGCCGTCCTGCTGGCCAGTGAATATATCCATGGTGCAAAACAGAGAATGCCATCCTGCTGGCCAGTGAATATATCCATGGTGCAAAACAGAGAATGCCATCCTGCTGGCCAGTGAATGTATCCATGGTGTAAAACAGAGAATGCCGTCCTGCTGGCCAGTGAATATATCCATGGTGCAAAACAGAGAATGCCATCCTGCTGGCCAGTGAATATATCCATGGTGCAAAACAGAGAATGCCATCCTGCTGGCCAGTGAATATATACATGGTGCAAAACAGAGAATGCCATCCTGCTGGCCAGTGAATATATACATGGTGCAAAACAGAGAATGCCATCCTGCTGGCCAGTGAATATATCCATGGTACAAAACAGAGAATGCCATCCTGCTGGCCAGTGAATATATACATGGTGCAAAACAGAGAATGCCATCCTGCTGGCCAGTGAATATATACATGATGCAAAACAGAGAATGCCATCCTGCTGGCCAGTGAATATATACATGGTGCAAAACAGAGAATGCCATCCTGCGGGCCAGTGAATATATCCATGGTGCAAAACAGAGAATGCCATCCTGCTGGCCATTGAATATATACATGATGCAAAACAGAGAATGCCATCCTGCTGGCCAGTGAATATATCCATGGTGCAAAACAGAGAATGCCATCCTGCTGGCCAGTGAATATATCCATGGTGTAAAACAGAGAATGCCATCCTGCTAGCCAGTGAATGTATACATGGTGCAAAACCGAGAATGCCATCCTGCTGGCCAGTGAATATATACATGGTGCAAAACAGAGAATGCCATCCTGCTGGCCAGTGAATATATCCATGGTGCAAAACAGAGAATGCCATCCTGCTGGCCAGTGAATATATCCATGGTACAAAACAGAGAATGCCATCCTGCTGGCCAGTGAATATATACATGGTGCAAAACAGAGAATGCCATCCTGCTGGCCAGTGAATATATACATGATGCAAAACAGAGAATGCCATCCTGCTGGCCAGTGAATATATCCATGGTGCAAAACAGAGAATGCCATCCTGCTGGCCAATGAATATATTCATGGTGCAAAACAGAGAATGCCATCCTGCTGGCCAGTGAATATATCCATGGTGCAAAACAGAGAATGCCATCCTGCTGGCCAGTGAATATATCCATGGTGCAAAACAGAGAATGCCATCCTGCTGGCCAGTGAATATATCCATGGTGCAAAACAGAGAATGCCATCCTGCTGGCCAGTGAATATATCCATGGTGTAAAACAGAGAATGCCATCCTGCTAGCCAGTGAATATATACATGGTGCAAAACCGAGAATGCCATCCTGCTGGCCAGTGAATATATACATGGTGCAAAACAGAGAATGCCATCCTGCTGGCCAGTGAATATATCCATGGTGCAAAACAGAGAATGCCATCCTGCTGGCCAGTGAATATATCCATGGTGCAAAACAGAGAATTCCATCCTGCTGGCCAGTGAATATATCCATGGTGCAAAACAGAGAATGCCATCCTGCTGGCCAGTGAATATATACATGGTGCAAAACAGAGAATGCCATCCTGCTGGCCAGTGAATATATCCATGGTGCAAAACAGAGAATGCCATCCTGCTGGCCAGTGAATATACACATGGTGCAAAACAGAGAATGCCATCCTGCTGGCCAGTGAATATATCCATGGTGCAAAACAGAGAATGCCATCCTGCTGGCCAGTGAATATATACATGGTGCAAAACAGAGAATGCCATCCTGCTGGCCAGTGAATATATCCATGGTGCAAAACAGAGAATGCCATCCTGCTGGCCAGTGAATATATCCATGGTGCAAAACAGAGAATGCCATCCTGCTGGCCAGTGAATATACACATGGTGCAAAACAGAGAATGCCGTCCTGCTGGCCAGTGAATATATCCATGGTGCAAAACAGAGAATGCCATCCTGCTGGCCAGTGAATATATCCATGGTGCAAAACAGAGAATGCCATCCTGCTGGCCAGTGAATGTATCCATGGTGTAAAACAGAGAATGCCGTCCTGCTGGCCAGTGAATATATCCATGGTGCAAAACAGAGAATGCCATCCTGCTGGCCAGTGAATATATCCATGGTGCAAAACAGAGAATGCCATCCTGCTGGCCAGTGAATATATCCATGGTGCAAAACAGAGAATGCCATCCTGCTGGCCAGTGAATATATACATGGTGCAAAACAGAGAATGCCATCCTGCTGGCCAGTGAATATATCCATGGTACAAAACAGAGAATGCCATCCTGCTGGCCAGTGAATATATACATGGTGCAAAACAGAGAATGCCATCCTGCTGGCCAGTGAATATATACATGATGCAAAACAGAGAATGCCATCCTGCTGGCCAGTGAATATATACATGGTGCAAAACAGAGAATGCCATCCTGCGGGCCAGTGAATATATCCATGGTGCAAAACAGAGAATGCCATCCTGCTGGCCATTGAATATATACATGATGCAAAACAGAGAATGCCATCCTGCTGGCCAGTGAATATATCCATGGTGCAAAACAGAGAATGCCATCCTGCTGGCCAGTGAATATATCCATGGTGTAAAACAGAGAATGCCATCCTGCTAGCCAGTGAATGTATACATGGTGCAAAACCGAGAATGCCATCCTGCTGGCCAGTGAATATATACATGGTGCAAAACAGAGAATGCCATCCTGCTGGCCAGTGAATATATCCATGGTGCAAAACAGAGAATGCCATCCTGCTGGCCAGTGAATATATCCATGGTACAAAACAGAGAATGCCATCCTGCTGGCCAGTGAATATATACATGGTGCAAAACAGAGAATGCCATCCTGCTGGCCAGTGAATATATACATGATGCAAAACAGAGAATGCCATCCTGCTGGCCAGTGAATATATCCATGGTGCAAAACAGAGAATGCCATCCTGCTGGCCAATGAATATATTCATGGTGCAAAACAGAGAATGCCATCCTGCTGGCCAGTGAATATATCCATGGTGCAAAACAGAGAATGCCATCCTGCTGGCCAGTGAATATATCCATGGTGCAAAACAGAGAATGCCATCCTGCTGGCCAGTGAATATATCCATGGTGCAAAACAGAGAATGCCATCCTGCTGGCCAGTGAATATATCCATGGTGTAAAACAGAGAATGCCATCCTGCTAGCCAGTGAATATATACATGGTGCAAAACCGAGAATGCCATCCTGCTGGCCAGTGAATATATACATGGTGCAAAACAGAGAATGCCATCCTGCTGGCCAGTGAATATATCCATGGTGCAAAACAGAGAATGCCATCCTGCTGGCCAGTGAATATATCCATGGTGCAAAACAGAGAATTCCATCCTGCTGGCCAGTGAATATATACATGGTGCAAAACAGAGAATGCCATCCTGCTGGCCAGTGAATATATACATGGTGCAAAACAGAGAATGCCATCCTGCTGGCCAGTGAATATATCCATGGTGCAAAACAGAGAATGCCATCCTGCTGGCCAGTGAATATACACATGGTGCAAAACAGAGAATGCCATCCTGCTGGCCAGTGAATATATCCATGGTGCAAAACAGAGAATGCCATCCTGCTGGCCAGTGAATATATACATGGTGCAAAACAGAGAATGCCATCCTGCTGGCCAGTGAATATATCCATGGTGCAAAACAGAGAATGCCATCCTGCTGGCCAGTGAATATATCCATGGTGCAAAACAGAGAATGCCATCCTGCTGGCCAGTGAATATATCCATGGTGCAAAACAGAGAATGCCATCCTGCTGGCCAGTGAATATATACATGGTGCAAAACAGAGAATGCCATCCTGCTGGCTAGTGAATATATACATGGTGCAAAACAGAGAATGCCATCCTGCTGGCCAGTGAATATATCCATGGTGCAAAACAGAGAATGCCATCCTGCTGGCCAGTGAATATATCCATGGTGCAAAACAGAGAATGCCATCCTGCTGGCCAGTGAATATATACATGGTGCAAAACAGAGAATGCCATCCTGCTGGCTAGTGAATATATACATGGTGCAAAACAGAGAATGCCATCCTGCTGGCTAGTGAATATATACATGGTGCAAAACAGAGAATGCCATCCTGCTGGCCAGTGAATATATCCATGGTGCAAAACAGAGAATGCCATTCTGCTGGCCAGTGAATATACACATGGTGCAAAACAGAGAATGCCATCCTGCTGGCCAGTGAATATATCCATGGTGCAAAACAGAGAATGCCATCCTGCTGGCCAGTGAATATACACATGGTGCAAAACAGAGAATGCCATCCTGCTGGCCAGTGAATATATCCATGCTGCAAAACAGAGAATGCCATCCTGCTGGCCAGTGAATATATCCATGGTGCAAAACAGAGAATGCCATCCTGCTGGCCAGTGAATATATCCATGGTGCAAAACAGAGAATGCCATCCTGCTGGCCAGTGAATATATACATGGTGCAAAACAGAGAATGCCATCCTGCTGGCCAGTGAATATATCCATGGTGCAAAACAGAGAATGCCATCCTGCTGGCCAGTGAATATATACATGGTGCAAAACAGAGAATGCCATCCTGCTGGCCAGTGAATATATCCATGGTGCAAAACAGAGAATGCCATCCTGCTGGCCAGTGAATATACACATGGCGCAAACCAGAGAATGCCATCCTGCTGGCCAGTGAATATATCCATGGTGCAAAACAGAGAATGCCATCCTGCTGGCCAGTGAATATATCCATGGTGCAAAACAGAGAATGCCATCCTGCTGGCCAGTGAATATATCCATGGTGCAAAACAGAGAATGCCATCCTGCTGGCCAGTGAATATATCCATGGTGCAAAACAGAGAATGCCATCCTGCTGGCCAGTGAATATACACATGGTGCAAAACAGAGAATGCCATCCTGCTGGCCAGTGAATATATCCATGGTGTAAAACAGAGAATAACATCCTGCTAGCCAGTGAATATATACATGGTGCAAAACCGAGAATGCCATCCTGCTGGCCAGTGAATATATCCATGGTGCAAAACAGAGAATGCCATCCTGCTGGCCAGTGAATATATCCATGGTGCAAAACAGAGAATTCCATCCTGCTGGCCAGTGAATATATACATGGTGCAAAACAGAGAATGCCATCCTGCTGGCCAGTGAATATATCCATGGTGCAAAACAGAGAATGCCATTCTGCTGGCCAGTGAATATACACATGGTGCAAAACAGAGAATGCCATCCTGCTGGCCAGTGAATATATCCATGGTGCAAAACAGAGAATGCCATCCTGCTGGCGAGTGAATATATACATGGTGCAAAACAGAGAATGCCATCCTGCTGGCCAGTGAATATATCCATGGTGCAAAATAGAGAATGCCATCCTGCTGGCCAGTGAATATATCCATGGTGCAAAACAGAGAATGCCATCCTGCTGGCCAGTGAATATATCCATGGTGCAAAACAGAGAATGCCATCCTGCTGGCCAGTGAATATACACATGGTGCAAAACAGAGAATGCCATCCTGCTGGCCAGTGAATATATCCATGCTGCAAAACAGAGAATGCCATCCTGCTGGCCAGTGAATATATCCATGGTGCAAAACAGAGAATGCCATCCTGCTGGCCAGTGAATATATCCATGGTGCAAAACAGAGAATGCCATCCTGCTGGCCAGTGAATATATACATGGTGCAAAACAGAGAATGCCATCCTGCTGGCCAGTGAATATATCCATGGTGCAAAACAGAGAATTCCATCCTGCTGGCCAGTGAATATATACATGGTGCAAAACAGAGAATGACATCCTGCTGGCCAGTGAATATATCCATGGTGCAAAACAGAGAATGCCATCCTGCTGGCCAGTGAATATACACATGGTGCAAACCAGAGAATGCCATCCTGCTGGCCAGTGAATATATCCATGGTGCAAAACAGAGAATGCCATCCTGCTGGCCAGTGAATATATCCATGGTGCAAAACAGAGAATGCCATCCTGCTGGCCAGTGAATATATCCATGGTGCAAAACAGAGAATGCCATCCTGCTGGCCAGTGAATATATCCATGGTGCAAAACAGAGAATGCCATCCTGCTGGCCAGTGAATATACACATGGTGCAAAACAGAGAATGCCATCCTGCTGGCCAGTGAATATATCCATGGTGTAAAACAGAGAATAACATCCTGCTAGCCAGTGAATATATACATGGTGCAAAACCGAGAATGCCATCCTGCTGGCCAGTGAATATATACATGGTGCAAAACAGAGAATGCCATCCTGCTGGCCAGTGAATATATCCATGGTGCAAAACAGAGAATGCCATCCTGCTGGCCAGTGAATATATCCATGGTGCAAAACAGAGAATTCCATCCTGCTGGCCAGTGAATATATACATGGTGCAAAACAGAGAATGCCATCCTGCTGGCCAGTGAATATATACATGGTGCAAAACAGAGAATGCCATCCTGCTGGCCAGTGAATATATCCATGGTGCAAAACAGAGAATGCCATCCTGCTGGCCAGTGAATATACACATGGTGCAAAACAGAGAATGCCATCCTGCTGGCCAGTGAATATATCCATGGTGCAAAACAGAGAATGCCATCCTGCTGGCCAGTGAATATATACATGGTGCAAAACAGAGAATGCCATCCTGCTGGCCAGTGAATATATACATGGTGCAAAACAGAGAATGCCATCCTGCTGGCCAGTGAATATATCCATGGTGCAAAACAGAGAATGCCATCCTGCTGGCCAGTGAATATACACATGGTGCAAAACAGAGAATGCCACCCTGCTGGCCAGTGAATATATCCATGGTGCAAAACAGAGAATGCCATCCTGCTGGCCAGTGAATATATCCATGGTGCAAAACAGAGAATGCCATCCTGCTGGCCAGTGA
The DNA here is from genome assembly GCF_046119375.1 of Phyllobates terribilis. Taxonomy (NCBI): domain Eukaryota; kingdom Metazoa; phylum Chordata; class Amphibia; order Anura; family Dendrobatidae; genus Phyllobates; species Phyllobates terribilis. Next base: position 17,053,897 of record NW_027362767.1, on the reverse strand, counting down.
ATATATCCATGGTGCAAAACAGAGAATGCCATCCTGCTGGCCAGTGTATATATACATGGTGCAAAACAGAGAATGCCATCCTGCTGGTCAGTGAATATATACATGGTGCAAAACAGAGAATGCCATCCTGCTGGCCAGTGAATATATCCATGGTGCAAAACAGAGAATGCCATCCTGCTGGTCAGTGAATATATACATGGTGCAAAACAGAGAATGCCATCCTGCTGGCCAGTGAATATACACATGGTGCAAAACAGAGAATGCCATCCTGCTGGCCAGTGAATATATCCATGGTGCAAAACAGAGAATGCCATCCTGCTGGCCAGTGAATATATCCATGGTGCAAAACAGAGAATGCCATCCTGCTGGCCAGTGAATATATCCATGGTGCAAAACAGAGAATGCCATCCTGCTGGCCAGTGAATATATACATGGGGCAAAACAGAGAATGCCATCCTGCTGGGCAGTGAATATATCCATGGTGCAAAACAGAGAATGCCATCCTGCTGGCCAGTGAATATACACATGGTGCAAAACAGAGAATGCCATCCTGCTGGCCAGTGAATATATACATGGTGCAAAACAGAGAATGCCATCCTGCTGGCCAGTGAATATATACATGGTGCAAAACAGAGAATGCCATCCTGCTGGCCAGTGAATATATACATGGTGCAAAACAGAGAATGCCATCCTGCTGGCCAGTGAATAGATACATGGTGCAAAACAGAGAATGCCATCCTGCTGGCCAGTGAATATATCCATGGTGCAAAACAGAGAATGCCATCCTGCTGGCCAGTGAATATACACATGGTGCAAAACAGAGAATGCCATCCTGCTGGCCAGAGAATATATCCATGGTGCAAAACAGAGAATGCCATCCTGCTGGCCAGTGAATATATACATGGGGCAAAACAGAGAATGCCATCCTGCTGGCCAGTGAATATATACATGGTGCAAAACAGAGAATGCCATCCTGCTGGCCAGTGAATATATACATGGTGCAAAACAGAGAATGCCATCCTGCTGGCCAGTGAATATATCCATGGTGCAAAACAGAGAATGCCATCCTGCTGGCCAGTGAATATATCCATGGTGCAAAACAGAGAATGCCATCCTGCTGGCCAGTGAATATATCCATGGTGCAAAACAGAGGATGCCATCCTGCTGGCCAGTGAATATATACATGGGGCAAAACAGAGAATGCCATCCTGCTGGCCAGTGAATATATACATGGGGCAAAACAGAGAATGCCATCCTGCTGGCCAGTGAATATATCCATGGTGCAAAACAGAGAATGCCATCCTGCTGGCCAGTGAATATATCCATGGTGCAAAACAGAGAATGCCATCCTGCTGGCCAGTGAATATATCCATGGTGCAAAACAGAGAATGCCATCCTGCTGGCCAGTGAATATATCCATGGTGCAAAACAGAGAATACCATCCTGCTGGCCAGTGAATATACACATGGTGCAAAACAGAGAATGCCATCCTGCTGGCCAGTGAATATGTCCATGGTGCAAAACAGAGAATGCCATCCTGCTGGCCAGTGAATATATAAATGGTGCAAAACAGAGAATGCCATCCTGCTGGCCAGTGAATATATCCATGGAGCGAAACAGAGAATGCCATCCTGCTGGCCAGTGAATATATCCATGGTACAAAACAGAGAATGCCATCCTGCTGGCCAGTGAATATATCCATGGTGCAAAACAGAGAATGCCATCCTGCTGGCCAGTGAATATATACATGGTGCAAAACAGAGAATGCCATCCTGCTGGCCAGTGAATATATCCATGGTGCAAAACAGAGAATGCCATCCTGCTGGCCAGTGAATATATATATGGTGCAAAACAGAGAATGCCATCCTGCTGGCCAGTGTATATATCCATGGTGCAAAACAGAGAATGCCATCCTGCTGGCCAGTGAATATATACATGGTGCAAAACAGAGAATGCCATCCTGCTGGCCAGTGAATATATACATGGTGCAAAACAGAGAATGCCATCCTGCTGGCCAGTGAATATATACATGGGGCAAAACAGAAAATGCCATCCTGCCGGCCAGTGAATATATACATGGGGCAAAACAGAAAATGCCATCCTGCCGGCCAGTGAATATATACATGGTGCAAAACAGAGAATGCCATCCTGCTGGCCAGTGAATATATACATGGTGCAAAACAGAGAATGCCATCCTGCTGGCCAGTGAATATATACATGGTGCAAAACAGAGAATGCCATCCTGCTGGCCAGTGAATATATCCATGGTGCAAAACAGAGAATGCCATCCTGCTGGTCAGTGAATATATACATGGTGCAAAACAGAGAATGCCATCCTGCTGGGCAGTGAATATATCCATGGTGCAAAACAGAGAATGCCATCCTGCTGGCCAGTGAATATATACATGGTGCAAAACAGAGAATGCCATCCTGCTGGCCAGTGAATATATCCATGGTGCAAAACAGAGAATGCAATCCTGCTGGCCAGTGAATATATACATGGTGCAAAACAGAGAATGCCATCCTGCTGGCCAGTGAATATATACATGGTGCAAAACAGAGAATGCCATCCTGCTGGCCAGTGAATATATACATGGGGCAAAACAGAGAATGCCATCCTGCTGGCCAGTGAATATATCCATGGGGCAAAACAGAGAATGCCATCCTGCTGGCCAGTGAATATATACATGGGGCAAAACAGAGAATACTATCCTGCTGGCCAGTGAATATATCCATGGGGCAAAACAGAGAATGCCATCCTGCTGGCCAGTGAATATATCCATGGGGCAAAACAGAGAATGCCATCCTGCTGGCCAGTGAATATATCCATGGGGCAAAACAGAGAATACCATCCTGCTGGCCAGTGAATATACACATGGTGCAAAACAGAGAATGCCATCCTGCTGGCCAGTGAATATATACATGGTGCAAAACAGAGAATGCCATCCTGCTGGCCAGTGAATATATACATGGGGCAAAACAGAGAATGCCATCCTGCTGGCCAGTGAATATATCCATGGGGCAAAACAGAGAATGCCATCCTGCTGGCCAGTGAATATATACATGGGGCAAAACAGAGAATGCCATCCTGCTGGGCAGTGAATATATCCATGGTGCAAAACAGAGAATGCCATCCTGCTGGCCAGTGAATATACACATGGTGCAAAACAGAGAATGCCAACCTGCTGGCCAGTGAATATATACATGGTGCAAAACAGAGAATGCCATCCTGCTGGCCAGTGAATATATACATGGTGCAAAACAGAGAATGCCATCCTGCTGGCCAGTGAATATATACATGGTGCAAAACAGAGAATGCCATCCTGCTGGCCAGTGAATATATACATGGTGCAAAACAGAGAATGCCATCCTGCTGGTCAGTGAATATATCCATGGTGCAAAACAGAGAATGCCATCCTGCTGGCCAGTGAATATACACATGGTGCAAAACAGAGAATGCCATCCTGCTGGCCAGAGAATATATCCATGGTGCAAAACAGAGAATGCCATCCTGCTGGCCAGTGAATATATACATGGGGCAAAACAGAGAATGCCATCCTGCTGGCCAGTGAATATATATATGGTGCAAAACAGAGAATGCCATCCTGCTGGCCAGTGAATATATCCATGGTGCAAAACAGAGAATGCCATCCTGCTGGCCAGTGAATATATCCATGGTGCAAAACAGAGAATGCCATCCTGCTGACCAGTGAATATATCCATGGTGCAAAACAGAGAATGCCATCCTGCTGGCCAGTGAATATATCCATGGTGCAAAACAGAGAATGCCATCCTGCTGGCCAGTGAATATATACATGGTGCAAAACAGAGAATGCCATCCTGCTGGCCAGTGAATATATACATGGTGCAAAACAGAGAATGCCATCCTGCTGGCCAGTGAATATATCCATGGTACAAAACAGAGAATGCCATCCTGCTGGCCAGTGAATATATACATGGTGCAAAACAGAGAATGCCATCCTGCTGGCCAGTGAATATATACATGATGCAAAACAGAGAATGCCATCCTGCTGGCCAGTGAATATATACATGGTGCAAAACAGAGAATGCCATCCTGCGGGCCAGTGAATATATCCATGGTGCAAAACAGAGAATGCCATCCTGCTGGCCATTGAATACATACATGATGCAAAACAGAGAATGCCATCCTGCTGGCCAGTGAATATATCCATGGTGCAAAACAGAGAATGCCATCCTGCTGGCCAGTGAATATATCCATGGTGTAAAACAGAGAATGCCATCCTGCTAGCCAGTGAATGTATACATGGTGCAAAACCGAGAATGCCATCCTGCTGGCCAGTGAATATATACATGGTGCAAAACAGAGAATGCCATCCTGCTGGCCAGTGAATATATCCATGGTGCAAAACAGAGAATGCCATCCTGCTGGCCAGTGAATATATCCATGGTACAAAACAGAGAATGCCATCCTGCTGGCCAGTGAATATATACATGGTGCAAAACAGAGAATGCCATCCTGCTGGCCAGTGAATATATACATGATGCAAAACAGAGAATGCCATCCTGCTGGCCAGTGAATATATCCATGGTGCAAAACAGAGAATGCCATCCTGCTGGCCAATGAATATATTCATGGTGCAAAACAGAGAATGCCATCCTGCTGGCCAGTGAATATATCCATGGTGCAAAACAGAGAATGCCATCCTGCTGGCCAGTGAATATATCCATGGTGCAAAACAGAGAATGCCATCCTGCTGGCCAGTGAATATATCCATGGTGCAAAACAGAGAATGCCATCCTGCTGGCCAGTGAATATATCCATGGTGTAAAACAGAGAATGCCATCCTGCTAGCCAGTGAATATATACATGGTGCAAAACCGAGAATGCCATCCTGCTGGCCAGTGAATATATACATGGTGCAAAACAGAGAATGCCATCCTGCTGGCCAGTGAATATATCCATGGTGCAAAACAGAGAATGCCATCCTGCTGGCCAGTGAATATATACATGATGCAAAACAGAGAATGCCATCCTGCTGGCCAGTGAATATATCCATGGTGCAAAACAGAGAATGCCATCCTGCTGGCCAATGAATATATTCATGGTGCAAAACAGAGAATGCCATCCTGCTGGCCAGTGAATATATCCATGGTGCAAAACAGAGAATGCCATCCTGCTGGCCAGTGAATATATCCATGGTGCAAAACAGAGAATGCCATCCTGCTGGCCAGTGAATATATCCATGGTGCAAAACAGAGAATGCCATCCTGCTGGCCAGTGAATATATCCATGGTGTAAAACAGAGAATGCCATCCTGCTAGCCAGTGAATATATACATGGTGCAAAACCGAGAATGCCATCCTGCTGGCCAGTGAATATATACATGGTGCAAAACAGAGAATGCCATCCTGCTGGCCAGTGAATATATCCATGGTGCAAAACAGAGAATGCCATCCTGCTGGCCAGTGAATATATCCATGGTGCAAAACAGAGAATTCCATCCTGCTGGCCAGTGAATATATACATGGTGCAAAACAGAGAATGCCATCCTGCTGGCCAGTGAATATATACATGGTGCAAAACAGAGAATGCCATCCTGCTGGCCAGTGAATATATCCATGGTGCAAAACAGAGAATGCCATCCTGCTGGCCAGTGAATATACACATGGTGCAAAACAGAGAATGCCATCCTGCTGGCCAGTGAATATATCCATGGTGCAAAACAGAGAATGCCATCCTGCTGGCCAGTGAATATATACATGGTGCAAAACAGAGAATGCCATCCTGCTGGCCAGTGAATATATCCATGGTGCAAAACAGAGAATGCCATCCTGCTGGCCAGTGAATATATCCATGGTGCAAAACAGAGAATGCCATCCTGCTGGCCAGTGAATATATACATGGTGCAAAACAGAGAATGCCATCCTGCTGGCTAGTGAATATATACATGGTGCAAAACAGAGAATGCCATCCTGCTGGCCAGTGAATATATCCATGGTGCAAAACAGAGAATGCCATCCTGCTGGCCAGTGAATATATCCATGGTGCAAAACAGAGAATGCCATCCTGCTGGCCAGTGAATATATACATGGTGCAAAACAGAGAATGCCATCCTGCTGGCTAGTGAATATATACATGGTGCAAAACAGAGAATGCCATCCTGCTGGCTAGTGAATATATACATGGTGCAAAACAGAGAATGCCATCCTGCTGGCCAGTGAATATATCCATGGTGCAAAACAGAGAATGCCATTCTGCTGGCCAGTGAATATACACATGGTGCAAAACAGAGAATGCCATCCTGCTGGCCAGTGAATATATCCATGGTGCAAAACAGAGAATGCCATCCTGCTGGCCAGTGAATATACACATGGTGCAAAACAGAGAATGCCATCCTGCTGGCCAGTGAATATATCCATGCTGCAAAACAGAGAATGCCATCCTGCTGGCCAGTGAATATATCCATGGTGCAAAACAGAGAATGCCATCCTGCTGGCCAGTGAATATATCCATGGTGCAAAACAGAGAATGCCATCCTGCTGGCCAGTGAATATATACATGGTGCAAAACAGAGAATGCCATCCTGCTGGCCAGTGAATATATCCATGGTGCAAAACAGAGAATGCCATCCTGCTGGCCAGTGAATATATACATGGTGCAAAACAGAGAATGCCATCCTGCTGGCCAGTGAATATATCCATGGTGCAAAACAGAGAATGCCATCCTGCTGGCCAGTGAATATACACATGGCGCAAACCAGAGAATGCCATCCTGCTGGCCAGTGAATATATCCATGGTGCAAAACAGAGAATGCCATCCTGCTGGCCAGTGAATATATCCATGGTGCAAAACAGAGAATGCCATCCTGCTGGCCAGTGAATATATCCATGGTGCAAAACAGAGAATGCCATCCTGCTGGCCAGTGAATATATCCATGGTGCAAAACAGAGAATGCCATCCTGCTGGCCAGTGAATATACACATGGTGCAAAACAGAGAATGCCATCCTGCTGGCCAGTGAATATATCCATGGTGTAAAACAGAGAATAACATCCTGCTAGCCAGTGAATATATACATGGTGCAAAACCGAGAATGCCATCCTGCTGGCCAGTGAATATATCCATGGTGCAAAACAGAGAATGCCATCCTGCTGGCCAGTGAATATATCCATGGTGCAAAACAGAGAATTCCATCCTGCTGGCCAGTGAATATATACATGGTGCAAAACAGAGAATGCCATCCTGCTGGCCAGTGAATATATCCATGGTGCAAAACAGAGAATGCCATTCTGCTGGCCAGTGAATATACACATGGTGCAAAACAGAGAATGCCATCCTGCTGGCCAGTGAATATATCCATGGTGCAAAACAGAGAATGCCATCCTGCTGGCGAGTGAATATATACATGGTGCAAAACAGAGAATGCCATCCTGCTGGCCAGTGAATATATCCATGGTGCAAAATAGAGAATGCCATCCTGCTGGCCAGTGAATATATCCATGGTGCAAAACAGAGAATGCCATCCTGCTGGCCAGTGAATATATCCATGGTGCAAAACAGAGAATGCCATCCTGCTGGCCAGTGAATATACACATGGTGCAAAACAGAGAATGCCATCCTGCTGGCCAGTGAATATATCCATGCTGCAAAACAGAGAATGCCATCCTGCTGGCCAGTGAATATATCCATGGTGCAAAACAGAGAATGCCATCCTGCTGGCCAGTGAATATATCCATGGTGCAAAACAGAGAATGCCATCCTGCTGGCCAGTGAATATATACATGGTGCAAAACAGAGAATGCCATCCTGCTGGCCAGTGAATATATCCATGGTGCAAAACAGAGAATTCCATCCTGCTGGCCAGTGAATATATACATGGTGCAAAACAGAGAATGACATCCTGCTGGCCAGTGAATATATCCATGGTGCAAAACAGAGAATGCCATCCTGCTGGCCAGTGAATATACACATGGTGCAAACCAGAGAATGCCATCCTGCTGGCCAGTGAATATATCCATGGTGCAAAACAGAGAATGCCATCCTGCTGGCCAGTGAATATATCCATGGTGCAAAACAGAGAATGCCATCCTGCTGGCCAGTGAATATATCCATGGTGCAAAACAGAGAATGCCATCCTGCTGGCCAGTGAATATATCCATGGTGCAAAACAGAGAATGCCATCCTGCTGGCCAGTGAATATACACATGGTGCAAAACAGAGAATGCCATCCTGCTGGCCAGTGAATATATCCATGGTGTAAAACAGAGAATAACATCCTGCTAGCCAGTGAATATATACATGGTGCAAAACCGAGAATGCCATCCTGCTGGCCAGTGAATATATACATGGTGCAAAACAGAGAATGCCATCCTGCTGGCCAGTGAATATATCCATGGTGCAAAACAGAGAATGCCATCCTGCTGGCCAGTGAATATATCCATGGTGCAAAACAGAGAATTCCATCCTGCTGGCCAGTGAATATATACATGGTGCAAAACAGAGAATGCCATCCTGCTGGCCAGTGAATATATACATGGTGCAAAACAGAGAATGCCATCCTGCTGGCCAGTGAATATATCCATGGTGCAAAACAGAGAATGCCATCCTGCTGGCCAGTGAATATACACATGGTGCAAAACAGAGAATGCCATCCTGCTGGCCAGTGAATATATCCATGGTGCAAAACAGAGAATGCCATCCTGCTGGCCAGTGAATATATACATGGTGCAAAACAGAGAATGCCATCCTGCTGGCCAGTGAATATATACATGGTGCAAAACAGAGAATGCCATCCTGCTGGCCAGTGAATATATCCATGGTGCAAAACAGAGAATGCCATCCTGCTGGCCAGTGAATATACACATGGTGCAAAACAGAGAATGCCACCCTGCTGGCCAGTGAATATATCCATGGTGCAAAACAGAGAATGCCATCCTGCTGGCCAGTGAATATATCCATGGTGCAAAACAGAGAATGCCATCCTGCTGGCCAGTGAATATATCCATGGTGCAAAACAGAGAATGCCATCCTGCTGGCCAGTGTATATATACATGGTGCAAAACAGAGAATGCCATCCTGCTGGTCAGTGAATATATACATGGTGCAAAACAGAGAATGCCATCCTGCTGGCCAGTGAATATATCCATGGTGCAAAACAGAGAATGCCATCCTGCTGGTCAGTGAATATATACATGGTGCAAAACAGAGAATGCCATCCTGCTGGCCAGTGAATATACACATGGTGCAAAACAGAGAATGCCATCCTGCTGGCCAGTGAATATATCCATGGTGCAAAACAGAGAATGCCATCCTGCTGGCCAGTGAATATATCCATGGTGCAAAACAGAGAATGCCATCCTGCTGGCCAGTGAATATATCCATGGTGCAAAACAGAGAATGCCATCCTGCTGGCCAGTGAATATATACATGGGGCAAAACAGAGAATGCCATCCTGCTGGGCAGTGAATATATCCATGGTGCAAAACAGAGAATGCCATCCTGCTGGCCAGTGAATATACACATGGTGCAAAACAGAGAATGCCATCCTGCTGGCCAGTGAATATATACATGGTGCAAAACAGAGAATGCCATCCTGCTGGCCAGTGAATATATACATGGTGCAAAACAGAGAATGCCATCCTGCTGGCCAGTGAATATATACATGGTGCAAAACAGAGAATGCCATCCTGCTGGCCAGTGAATAGATACATGGTGCAAAACAGAGAATGCCATCCTGCTGGCCAGTGAATATATCCATGGTGCAAAACAGAGAATGCCATCCTGCTGGCCAGTGAATATACACATGGTGCAAAACAGAGAATGCCATCCTGCTGGCCAGAGAATATATCCATGGTGCAAAACAGAGAATGCCATCCTGCTGGCCAGTGAATATATACATGGGGCAAAACAGAGAATGCCATCCTGCTGGCCAGTGAATATATACATGGTGCAAAACAGAGAATGCCATCCTGCTGGCCAGTGAATATATACATGGTGCAAAACAGAGAATGCCATCCTGCTGGCCAGTGAATATATCCATGGTGCAAAACAGAGAATGCCATCCTGCTGGCCAGTGAATATATCCATGGTGCAAAACAGAGAATGCCATCCTGCTGGCCAGTGAATATATCCATGGTGCAAAACAGAGGATGCCATCCTGCTGGCCAGTGAATATATACATGGGGCAAAACAGAGAATGCCATCCTGCTGGCCAGTGAATATATACATGGGGCAAAACAGAGAATGCCATCCTGCTGGCCAGTGAATATATCCATGGTGCAAAACAGAGAATGCCATCCTGCTGGCCAGTGAATATATCCATGGTGCAAAACAGAGAATGCCATCCTGCTGGCCAGTGAATATATCCATGGTGCAAAACAGAGAATGCCATCCTGCTGGCCAGTGAATATATCCATGGTGCAAAACAGAGAATACCATCCTGCTGGCCAGTGAATATACACATGGTGCAAAACAGAGAATGCCATCCTGCTGGCCAGTGAATATGTCCATGGTGCAAAACAGAGAATGCCATCCTGCTGGCCAGTGAATATATAAATGGTGCAAAACAGAGAATGCCATCCTGCTGGCCAGTGAATATATCCATGGAGCGAAACAGAGAATGCCATCCTGCTGGCCAGTGAATATATCCATGGTACAAAACAGAGAATGCCATCCTGCTGGCCAGTGAATATATCCATGGTGCAAAACAGAGAATGCCATCCTGCTGGCCAGTGAATATATACATGGTGCAAAACAGAGAATGCCATCCTGCTGGCCAGTGAATATATCCATGGTGCAAAACAGAGAATGCCATCCTGCTGGCCAGTGAATATATATATGGTGCAAAACAGAGAATGCCATCCTGCTGGCCAGTGTATATATCCATGGTGCAAAACAGAGAATGCCATCCTGCTGGCCAGTGAATATATACATGGTGCAAAACAGAGAATGCCATCCTGCTGGCCAGTGAATATATACATGGTGCAAAACAGAGAATGCCATCCTGCTGGCCAGTGAATATATACATGGGGCAAAACAGAAAATGCCATCCTGCCGGCCAGTGAATATATACATGGGGCAAAACAGAAAATGCCATCCTGCCGGCCAGTGAATATATACATGGTGCAAAACAGAGAATGCCATCCTGCTGGCCAGTGAATATATACATGGTGCAAAACAGAGAATGCCATCCTGCTGGCCAGTGAATATATACATGGTGCAAAACAGAGAATGCCATCCTGCTGGCCAGTGAATATATCCATGGTGCAAAACAGAGAATGCCATCCTGCTGGTCAGTGAATATATACATGGTGCAAAACAGAGAATGCCATCCTGCTGGGCAGTGAATATATCCATGGTGCAAAACAGAGAATGCCATCCTGCTGGCCAGTGAATATATACATGGTGCAAAACAGAGAATGCCATCCTGCTGGCCAGTGAATATATCCATGGTGCAAAACAGAGAATGCAATCCTGCTGGCCAGTGAATATATACATGGTGCAAAACAGAGAATGCCATCCTGCTGGCCAGTGAATATATACATGGTGCAAAACAGAGAATGCCATCCTGCTGGCCAGTGAATATATACATGGGGCAAAACAGAGAATGCCATCCTGCTGGCCAGTGAATATATCCATGGGGCAAAACAGAGAATGCCATCCTGCTGGCCAGTGAATATATACATGGGGCAAAACAGAGAATACTATCCTGCTGGCCAGTGAATATATCCATGGGGCAAAACAGAGAATGCCATCCTGCTGGCCAGTGAATATATCCATGGGGCAAAACAGAGAATGCCATCCTGCTGGCCAGTGAATATATCCATGGGGCAAAACAGAGAATACCATCCTGCTGGCCAGTGAATATACACATGGTGCAAAACAGAGAATGCCATCCTGCTGGCCAGTGAATATATACATGGTGCAAAACAGAGAATGCCATCCTGCTGGCCAGTGAATATATACATAGGGCAAAACAGAGAATGCCATCCTGCTGGCCAGTGAATATATCCATGGGGCAAAACAGAGAATGCCATCCTGCTGGCCAGTGAATATATACATGGGGCAAAACAGAGAATGCCATCCTGCTGGGCAGTGAATATATCCATGGTGCAAAACAGAGAATGCCATCCTGCTGGCCAGTGAATATACACATGGTGCAAAACAGAGAATGCCAACCTGCTGGCCAGTGAATATATACATGGTGCAAAACAGAGAATGCCATCCTGCTGGCCAGTGAATATATACATGGTGCAAAACAGAGAATGCCATCCTGCTGGCCAGTGAATATATACATGGTGCAAAACAGAGAATGCCATCCTGCTGGCCAGTGAATATATACATGGTGCAAAACAGAGAATGCCATCCTGCTGGTCAGTGAATATATCCATGGTGCAAAACAGAGAATGCCATCCTGCTGGCCAGTGAATATACACATGGTGCAAAACAGAGAATGCCATCCTGCTGGCCAGAGAATATATCCATGGTGCAAAACAGAGAATGCCATCCTGCTGGCCAGTGAATATATACATGGGGCAAAACAGAGAATGCCATCCTGCTGGCCAGTGAATATATACATGGTGCAAAACAGAGAATGCCATCCTGCTGGCCAGTGAATATATCCATGGTGCAAAACAGAGAATGCCATCCTGCTGGCCAGTGAATATATCCATGGTGCAAAACAGAGAATGCCATCCTGCTGGCCAGTGAATATATCCATGGTGCAAAACAGAGAATGCCATCCTGCTGGCCAGTGAATATATACATGGGGCAAAACAGAGAATGCCATCCTGCTGGCCAGTGAATATATACATGGGGTAAAACAGAGAATGCCATCCTGCTGGCCAGTGAATATATCTATGGTGCAAAACAGAGAATGCCATCCTGCTGGCCAGTGAATATATCCATGGTGCAAAACAGAGAATGCAATCCTGCTGGCCAGTGAATATATCCATGGTGCAAAACAGAGAATGCCATCCTGCTGGCCAGTGAATATATCCATGGTGCAAAACAGAGAATGCCATCCTGCTGGCCAGTGAATATACACATGGTGCAAAACAGAGAATGCCATCCTGCTGGCCAGTGAATATGTCCATGGTGCAAAACAGAGAATGCCATCCTGCTGGACAGTGAATATATAAATGGTGCAAAACAGAGAATGCCATCCTGCTGGCCAGTGAATATATCCATGGTGCAAAACAGAGAATGCCATCCTGCTGGCCAGTGAATATACACATGGTGCAAAACAGAGAATGCCATCCTGCTGGCCAGTGAATATGTCCATGGTGCAAAACAGAGAATGCCATCCTGCTGGCCAGTGAATATATAAATGGTGCAAAACAGAGAATGCCATCCTGCTGGCCAGTGAATATATAAATGGTGCAAAACAGAGAATGCCATCCTGCTGGCCAGTGAATATATCCATGGTGCAAAACAGAGAATGCCATCCTGCTGGCCAGTGAATATATACATGGTGCAAAACAGAGAATGCCATGCTGCTGGCCAGTGAATATATCCATGGTGCAAAACAGAGAATGCCATCCTGCTGGCCAGTGAATATATACATGGTGCAAAACAGAGAATGCCATCCTGCTGGCCAGTGAATATATCCATGGTGCAAAACAGAGAATGCCATCCTGCTGGCCAGTGAATATACACATGGTGCAAACCAGAGAATGCCATCCTGCTGGCCAGTGAATATATCCATGGTGCAAAACAGAGAATGCCATCCTGCTGGCCAGTGAATATATCCATGGTGCAAAACAGAGAATGCCATCCTGCTGGCCAGTGAATATATCCATGGTGCAAAACAGAGAATGCCATCCTGCTGGCCAGTGAATATATCCATGGTGTAAAACAGAGAATAACATCCTGCTAGCCAGTGAATATATACATGGTGCAAAACCGAGAATGCCATCCTGCTGGCCAGTGAATATATCCATGGTGCAAAACAGAGAATGCCATCCTGCTGGCCAGTGAATATATCCATGGTGCAAAACAAAGAATTCCATCCTGCTGGCCAGTGAATATATCCATGGTGCAAAACAGAGAATGCCATTCTGCTGGCCAGTGAATATACACATGGTGCAAAACAGAGAATGCCATCCTGCTGGCCAGTGAATATATCCATGGTGCAAAACAGAGAATGCCATCCTGCTGGCCAGTGAATATATACATGGTGCAAAACAGAGAATGCCATCCTGCTGGCCAGTGAATATATCCATGGTGCAAAATAGAGAATGCCATCCTGCTGGCCAGTGAATATATCCATGGTGCAAAACAGAGAATGCCATCCTGCTGGCCAGTGAATATATCCATGGTGCAAAACAGAGAATGCCATCCTGCTGGCCAGTGAATATACACATGGTGCAAAACAGAGAATGCCATCCTGCTGGCCAGTGAATATATCCATGCTGCAAAACAGAGAATGCCATCCTGCTGGCCAGTGAATATATCCATGGTGCAAAACAGAGAATGCCATCCTGCTGGCCAGTGAATATATCCATGGTGCAAAACAGAGAATGCCATCCTGCTGGCCAGTGAATATATACATGGTGCAAAACAGAGAATGCCATCCTGCTGGCCAGTGAATATATCCATGGTGCAAAACAGAGAATGCCATCCTGCTGGCCAGTGAATATATACATGGTGCAAAACAGAGAATGACATCCTGCTGGCCAGTGAATATATCCATGGTGCAAAACAGAGAATGCCATCCTGCTGGCCAGTGAATATACACATGGTGCAAACCAGAGAATGCCATCCTGCTGGCCAGTGAATATATCCATGGTGCAAAACAGAGAATGCCATCCTGCTGGCCAGTGAATATATCCATGGTGCAAAACAGAGAATGCCATCCTGCTGGCCAGTGAATATACACATGGTGCAAAACAGAGAATGCCATCCTGCTGGCCAGAGAATATATCCATGGTGCAAAACAGAGAATGCCATCCTGCTGGCCAGTGAATATATACATGGGGCAAAACAGAGAATGCCATCCTGCTGGCCAGTGAATATATACATGGTGCAAAACAGAGAATGCCATCCTGCTGGCCAGTGAATATATACATGGTGCAAAACAGAGAATGCCATCCTGCTGGCCAGTGAATATATCCATGGTGCAAAACAGAGAATGCCATCCTGCTGGCCAGTGAATATATCCATGGTGCAAAACAGAGAATGCCATCCTGCTGGCCAGTGAATATATCCATGGTGCAAAACAGAGAATGCCATCCTGCTGGCCAGTGAATATATACATGGGGCAAAACAGAGAATGCCATCCTGCTGGCCAGTGAATATATACATGGGGCAAAACAGAGAATGCCATCCTGCTGGCCAGTGAATATATCCATGGTGCAAAACAGAGAATGCCATCCTGCTGGCCAGTGAATATATCCATGGTGCAAAACAGAGAATGCCATCCTGCTGGCCAGTGAATATATCCATGGTGCAAAACAGAGAATGCCATCCTGCTGGCCAGTGAATATATCCATGGTGCAAAACAGAGAATACCATCCTGCTGGCCAGTGAATATACACATGGTGCAAAACAGAGAATGCCATCCTGCTGGCCAGTGAATATGTCCATGGTGCAAAACAGAGAATGCCATCCTGCTGGCCAGTGAATATATAAATGGTGCAAAACAGAGAATGCCATCCTGCTGGCCAGTGAATATATCCATGGAGCGAAACAGAGAATGCCATCCTGCTGGCCAGTGAATATATCCATGGTACAAAACAGAGAATGCCATCCTGCTGGCCAGTGAATATATCCATGGTGCAAAACAGAGAATGCCATCCTGCTGGCCAGTGAATATATACATGGTGCAAAACAGAGAATGCCATCCTGCTGGCCAGTGAATATATCCATGGTGCAAAACAGAGAATGCCATCCTGCTGGCCAGTGAATATATATATGGTGCAAAACAGAGAATGCCATCCTGCTGGCCAGTGTATATATCCATGGTGCAAAACAGAGAATGCCATCCTGCTGGCCAGTGAATATATACATGGTGCAAAACAGAGAATGCCATCCTGCTGGCCAGTGAATATATACATGGTGCAAAACAGAGAATGCCATCCTGCTGGCCAGTGAATATATACATGGGGCAAAACAGAAAATGCCATCCTGCCGGCCAGTGAATATATACATGGGGCAAAACAGAAAATGCCATCCTGCCGGCCAGTGAATATATACATGGTGCAAAACAGAGAATGCCATCCTGCTGGCCAGTGAATATATACATGGTGCAAAACAGAGAATGCCATCCTGCTGGCCAGTGAATATATACATGGTGCAAAACAGAGAATGCCATCCTGCTGGCCAGTGAATATATCCATGGTGCAAAACAGAGAATGCCATCCTGCTGGTCAGTGAATATATACATGGTGCAAAACAGAGAATGCCATCCTGCTGGGCAGTGAATATACCCATGGTGCAAAACAGAGAATGCCATCCTGCTGGCCAGTGAATATATACATGGTGCAAAACAGAGAATGCCATCCTGCTGGCCAGTGAATATATCCATGGTGCAAAACAGAGAATGCAATCCTGCTGGCCAGTGAATATATACATGGTGCAAAACAGAGAATGCCATCCTGCTGGCCAGTGAATATATACATGGTGCAAAACAGAGAATGCCATCCTGCTGGCCAGTGAATATATACATGGGGCAAAACAGAGAATGCCATCCTGCTGGCCAGTGAATATATCCATGGGGCAAAACAGAGAATGCCATCCTGCTGGCCAGTGAATATATACATGGGGCAAAACAGAGAATACTATCCTGCTGGCCAGTGAATATATCCATGGGGCAAAACAGAGAATGCCATCCTGCTGGCCAGTGAATATATCCATGGGGCAAAACAGAGAATGCCATCCTGCTGGCCAGTGAATATATCCATGGGGCAAAACAGAGAATACCATCCTGCTGGCCAGTGAATATACACATGGTGCAAAACAGAGAATGCCATCCTGCTGGCCAGTGAATATATACATGGTGCAAAACAGAGAATGCCATCCTGCTGGCCAGTGAATATATACATGGGGCAAAACAGAGAATGCCATCCTGCTGGCCAGTGAATATATCCATGGGGCAAAACAGAGAATGCCATCCTGCTGGCCAGTGAATATATACATGGGGCAAAACAGAGAATGCCATCCTGCTGGGCAGTGAATATATCCATGGTGCAAAACAGAGAATGCCATCCTGCTGGCCAGTGAATATACACATGGTGCAAAACAGAGAATGCCAACCTGCTGGCCAGTGAATATATACATGGTGCAAAACAGAGAATGCCATCCTGCTGGCCAGTGAATATATACATGGTGCAAAACAGAGAATGCCATCCTGCTGGCCAGTGAATATATACATGGTGCAAAACAGAGAATGCCATCCTGCTGGCCAGTGAATATATACATGGTGCAAAACAGAGAATGCCATCCTGCTGGTCAGTGAATATATCCATGGTGCAAAACAGAGAATGCCATCCTGCTGGCCAGTGAATATACACATGGTGCAAAACAGAGAATGCCATCCTGCTGGCCAGAGAATATATCCATGGTGCAAAACAGAGAATGCCATCCTGCTGGCCAGTGAATATATACATGGGGCAAAACAGAGAATGCCATCCTGCTGGCCAGTGAATATATACATGGTGCAAAACAGAGAATGCCATCCTGCTGGCCAGTGAATATATCCATGGTGCAAAACAGAGAATGCCATCCTGCTGGCCAGTGAATATATCCATGGTGCAAAACAGAGAATGCCATCCTGCTGGCCAGTGAATATATCCATGGTGCAAAACAGAGAATGCCATCCTGCTGGCCAGTGAATATATACATGGGGCAAAACAGAGAATGCCATCCTGCTGGCCAGTGAATATATACATGGGGTAAAACAGAGAATGCCATCCTGCTGGCCAGTGAATATATCTATGGTGCAAAACAGAGAATGCCATCCTGCTGGCCAGTGAATATATCCATGGTGCAAAACAGAGAATGCAATCCTGCTGGCCAGTGAATATATCCATGGTGCAAAACAGAGAATGCCATCCTGCTGGCCAGTGAATATATCCATGGTGCAAAACAGAGAATGCCATCCTGCTGGCCAGTGAATATACACATGGTGCAAAACAGAGAATGCCATCCTGCTGGCCAGTGAATATGTCCATGGTGCAAAACAGAGAATGCCATCCTGCTGGCCAGTGAATATATAAATGGTGCAAAACAGAGAATGCCATCCTGCTGGCCAGTGAATATATCCATGGTGCAAAACAGAGAATGCCATCCTGCTGGCCAGTGAATATACACATGGTGCAAAACAGAGAATGCCATCCTGCTGGCCAGTGAATATGTCCATGGTGCAAAACAGAGAATGCCATCCTGCTGGCCAGTGAATATATAAATGGTGCAAAACAGAGAATGCCATCCTGCTGGCCAGTGAATATATAAATGGTGCAAAACAGAGAATGCCATCCTGCTGGCCAGTGAATATATCCATGGTGCAAAACAGAGAATGCCATCCTGCTGGCCAGTGAATATATACATGGTGCAAAACAGAGAATGCCATCCTGCTGGCCAGTGAATATATCCATGGTGCAAAACAGAGAATGCCATCCTGCTGGCCAGTGAATATATACATGGTGCAAAACAGAGAATGCCATCCTGCTGGCCAGTGAATATATCCATGGTGCAAAACAGAGAATGCCATCCTGCTGGCCAGTGAATATACACATGGTGCAAACCAGAGAATGCCATCCTGCTGGCCAGTGAATATATCCATGGTGCAAAACAGAGAATGCCATCCTGCTGGCCAGTGAATATATCCATGGTGCAAAACAGAGAATGCCATCCTGCTGGCCAGTGAATATATCCATGGTGCAAAACAGAGAATGCCATCCTGCTGGCCAGTGAATATATCCATGGTGCAAAACAGAGAATGCCATCCTGCTGGCCAGTGAATATATACATGGTGCAAAACCGAGAATGCCATCCTGCTGGCCAGTGAATATATCCATGGTGCAAAACAGAGAATGCCATCCTGCTGGCCAGTGAATATATCCATGGTGCAAAACAGAGAATTCCATCCTGCTGGCCAGTGAATATATACATGGTGCAAAACAGAGAATGCCATCCTGCTGGCCAGTGAATATATCCATGGTGCAAAACAGAGAATGCCATCCTGCTGGCCAGTGAATATATACATGGTGCAAAACAGAGAATGCCATCCTGCTGGCCAGTGAATATATCCATGGTGCAAAACAGAGAATGCCATCCTGCTGGCCAGTGAATATATATATGGTGCAAAACAGAGAATGCCATCCTGCTGGCCAGTGTATATATCCATGGTGCAAAACAGAGAATGCCATCCTGCTGGCCAGTGAATATATACATGGTGCAAAACAGAGAATGCCATCCTGCTGGCCAGTGAATATATACATGGTGCAAAACAGAGAATGCCATCCTGCTGGCCAGTGAATATATACATGGGGCAAAACAGAAAATGCCATCCTGCCGGCCAGTGAATATATACATGGGGCAAAACAGAAAATGCCATCCTGCCGGCCAGTGAATATATACATGGTGCAAAACAGAGAATGCCATCCTGCTGGCCAGTGAATATATACATGGTGCAAAACAGAGAATGCCATCCTGCTGGCCAGTGAATATATACATGGTGCAAAACAGAGAATGCCATCCTGCTGGCCAGTGAATATATCCATGGTGCAAAACAGAGAATGCCATCCTGCTGGTCAGTGAATATATACATGGTGCAAAACAGAGAATGCCATCCTGCTGGGCAGTGAATATATCCATGGTGCAAAACAGAGAATGCCATCCTGCTGGCCAGTGAATATATACATGGTGCAAAACAGAGAATGCCATCCTGCTGGCCAGTGAATATATCCATGGTGCAAAACAGAGAATGCAATCCTGCTGGCCAGTGAATATATACATGGTGCAAAACAGAGAATGCCATCCTGCTGGCCAGTGAATATATACATGGTGCAAAACAGAGAATGCCATCCTGCTGGCCAGTGAATATATACATGGGGCAAAACAGAGAATGCCATCCTGCTGGCCAGTGAATATATCCATGGGGCAAAACAGAGAATGCCATCCTGCTGGCCAGTGAATATATACATGGGGCAAAACAGAGAATACTATCCTGCTGGCCAGTGAATATATCCATGGGGCAAAACAGAGAATGCCATCCTGCTGGCCAGTGAATATATCCATGGGGCAAAACAGAGAATGCCATCCTGCTGGCCAGTGAATATATCCATGGGGCAAAACAGAGAATACCATCCTGCTGGCCAGTGAATATACACATGGTGCAAAACAGAGAATGCCATCCTGCTGGCCAGTGAATATATACATGGTGCAAAACAGAGAATGCCATCCTGCTGGCCAGTGAATATATACATAGGGCAAAACAGAGAATGCCATCCTGCTGGCCAATGAATATATCCATGGGGCAAAACAGAGAATGCCATCCTGCTGGCCAGTGAATATATACATGGGGCAAAACAGAGAATGCCATCCTGCTGGGCAGTGAATATATCCATGGTGCAAAACAGAGAATGCCATCCTGCTGGCCAGTGAATATACACATGGTGCAAAACAGAGAATGCCAACCTGCTGGCCAGTGAATATATACATGGTGCAAAACAGAGAATGCCATCCTGCTGGCCAGTGAATATATACATGGTGCAAAACAGAGAATGCCATCCTGCTGGCCAGTGAATATATACATGGTGCAAAACAGAGAATGCCATCCTGCTGGCCAGTGAATATATACATGGTGCAAAACAGAGAATGCCATCCTGCTGGTCAGTGAATATATCCATGGTGCAAAACAGAGAATGCCATCCTGCTGGCCAGTGAATATACACATGGTGCAAAACAGAGAATGCCATCCTGCTGGCCAGAGAATATATCCATGGTGCAAAACAGAGAATGCCATCCTGCTGGCCAGTGAATATATACATGGGGCAAAACAGAGAATGCCATCCTGCTGGCCAGTGAATATATACATGGTGCAAAACAGAGAATGCCATCCTGCTGGCCAGTGAATATATCCATGGTGCAAAACAGAGAATGCCATCCTGCTGGCCAGTGAATATATCCATGGTGCAAAACAGAGAATGCCATCCTGCTGGCCAGTGAATATATCCATGGTGCAAAACAGAGAATGCCATCCTGCTGGCCAGTGAATATATACATGGGGCAAAACAGAGAATGCCATCCTGCTGGCCAGTGAATATATACATGGGGTAAAACAGAGAATGCCATCCTGCTGGCCAGTGAATATATCTATGGTGCAAAACAGAGAATGCCATCCTGCTGGCCAGTGAATATATCCATGGTGCAAAACAGAGAATGCAATCCTGCTGGCCAGTGAATATATCCATGGTGCAAAACAGAGAATGCCATCCTGCTGGCCAGTGAATATATCCATGGTGCAAAACAGAGAATGCCATCCTGCTGGCCAGTGAATATACACATGGTGCAAAACAGAGAATGCCATCCTGCTGGCCAGTGAATATGTCCATGGTGCAAAACAGAGAATGCCATCCTGCTGGACAGTGAATATATAAATGGTGCAAAACAGAGAATGCCATCCTGCTGGCCAGTGAATATATCCATGGTGCAAAACAGAGAATGCCATCCTGCTGGCCAGTGAATATACACATGGTGCAAAACAGAGAATGCCATCCTGCTGGCCAGTGAATATGTCCATGGTGCAAAACAGAGAATGCCATCCTGCTGGCCAGTGAATATATAAATGGTGCAAAACAGAGAATGCCATCCTGCTGGCCAGTGAATATATAAATGGTGCAAAACAGAGAATGCCATCCTGCTGGCCAGTGAATATATCCATGGTGCAAAACAGAGAATGCCATCCTGCTGGCCAGTGAATATATACATGGTGCAAAACAGAGAATGCCATGCTGCTGGCCAGTGAATATATCCATGGTGCAAAACAGAGAATGCCATCCTGCTGGCCAGTGAATATATACATGGTGCAAAACAGAGAATGCCATCCTGCTGGCCAGTGAATATATCCATGGTGCA
This sequence comes from Phyllobates terribilis, assembly GCF_046119375.1. Lineage (NCBI taxonomy): Eukaryota > Metazoa > Chordata > Amphibia > Anura > Dendrobatidae > Phyllobates > Phyllobates terribilis. Next base: position 17,031,838 of record NW_027362767.1, on the reverse strand, counting down.
AAACAGAGAATGCCATCCTGCTGGCCAGTGAATATACACATGGTGCAAACCAGAGAATGCCATCCTGCTGGCCAGTGAATATATCCATGGTGCAAAACAGAGAATGCCATCCTGCTGGCCAGTGAATATATCCATGGTGCAAAACAGAGAATGCCATCCTGCTGGCCAGTGAATATATCCATGGTGCAAAACAGAGAATGCCATCCTGCTGGCCAGTGAATATATCCATGGTGTAAAACAGAGAATAACATCCTGCTAGCCAGTGAATATATACATGGTGCAAAACCGAGAATGCCATCCTGCTGGCCAGTGAATATATCCATGGTGCAAAACAGAGAATGCCATCCTGCTGGCCAGTGAATATATCCATGGTGCAAAACAAAGAATTCCATCCTGCTGGCCAGTGAATATATCCATGGTGCAAAACAGAGAATGCCATTCTGCTGGCCAGTGAATATACACATGGTGCAAAACAGAGAATGCCATCCTGCTGGCCAGTGAATATATCCATGGTGCAAAACAGAGAATGCCATCCTGCTGGCCAGTGAATATATACATGGTGCAAAACAGAGAATGCCATCCTGCTGGCCAGTGAATATATCCATGGTGCAAAATAGAGAATGCCATCCTGCTGGCCAGTGAATATATCCATGGTGCAAAACAGAGAATGCCATCCTGCTGGCCAGTGAATATATCCATGGTGCAAAACAGAGAATGCCATCCTGCTGGCCAGTGAATATACACATGGTGCAAAACAGAGAATGCCATCCTGCTGGCCAGTGAATATATCCATGCTGCAAAACAGAGAATGCCATCCTGCTGGCCAGTGAATATATCCATGGTGCAAAACAGAGAATGCCATCCTGCTGGCCAGTGAATATATCCATGGTGCAAAACAGAGAATGCCATCCTGCTGGCCAGTGAATATATACATGGTGCAAAACAGAGAATGCCATCCTGCTGGCCAGTGAATATATCCATGGTGCAAAACAGAGAATGCCATCCTGCTGGCCAGTGAATATATACATGGTGCAAAACAGAGAATGACATCCTGCTGGCCAGTGAATATATCCATGGTGCAAAACAGAGAATGCCATCCTGCTGGCCAGTGAATATACACATGGTGCAAACCAGAGAATGCCATCCTGCTGGCCAGTGAATATATCCATGGTGCAAAACAGAGAATGCCATCCTGCTGGCCAGTGAATATATCCATGGTGCAAAACAGAGAATGCCATCCTGCTGGCCAGTGAATATACACATGGTGCAAAACAGAGAATGCCATCCTGCTGGCCAGAGAATATATCCATGGTGCAAAACAGAGAATGCCATCCTGCTGGCCAGTGAATATATACATGGGGCAAAACAGAGAATGCCATCCTGCTGGCCAGTGAATATATACATGGTGCAAAACAGAGAATGCCATCCTGCTGGCCAGTGAATATATACATGGTGCAAAACAGAGAATGCCATCCTGCTGGCCAGTGAATATATCCATGGTGCAAAACAGAGAATGCCATCCTGCTGGCCAGTGAATATATCCATGGTGCAAAACAGAGAATGCCATCCTGCTGGCCAGTGAATATATCCATGGTGCAAAACAGAGAATGCCATCCTGCTGGCCAGTGAATATATACATGGGGCAAAACAGAGAATGCCATCCTGCTGGCCAGTGAATATATACATGGGGCAAAACAGAGAATGCCATCCTGCTGGCCAGTGAATATATCCATGGTGCAAAACAGAGAATGCCATCCTGCTGGCCAGTGAATATATCCATGGTGCAAAACAGAGAATGCCATCCTGCTGGCCAGTGAATATATCCATGGTGCAAAACAGAGAATGCCATCCTGCTGGCCAGTGAATATATCCATGGTGCAAAACAGAGAATACCATCCTGCTGGCCAGTGAATATACACATGGTGCAAAACAGAGAATGCCATCCTGCTGGCCAGTGAATATGTCCATGGTGCAAAACAGAGAATGCCATCCTGCTGGCCAGTGAATATATAAATGGTGCAAAACAGAGAATGCCATCCTGCTGGCCAGTGAATATATCCATGGAGCGAAACAGAGAATGCCATCCTGCTGGCCAGTGAATATATCCATGGTACAAAACAGAGAATGCCATCCTGCTGGCCAGTGAATATATCCATGGTGCAAAACAGAGAATGCCATCCTGCTGGCCAGTGAATATATACATGGTGCAAAACAGAGAATGCCATCCTGCTGGCCAGTGAATATATCCATGGTGCAAAACAGAGAATGCCATCCTGCTGGCCAGTGAATATATATATGGTGCAAAACAGAGAATGCCATCCTGCTGGCCAGTGTATATATCCATGGTGCAAAACAGAGAATGCCATCCTGCTGGCCAGTGAATATATACATGGTGCAAAACAGAGAATGCCATCCTGCTGGCCAGTGAATATATACATGGTGCAAAACAGAGAATGCCATCCTGCTGGCCAGTGAATATATACATGGGGCAAAACAGAAAATGCCATCCTGCCGGCCAGTGAATATATACATGGGGCAAAACAGAAAATGCCATCCTGCCGGCCAGTGAATATATACATGGTGCAAAACAGAGAATGCCATCCTGCTGGCCAGTGAATATATACATGGTGCAAAACAGAGAATGCCATCCTGCTGGCCAGTGAATATATACATGGTGCAAAACAGAGAATGCCATCCTGCTGGCCAGTGAATATATCCATGGTGCAAAACAGAGAATGCCATCCTGCTGGTCAGTGAATATATACATGGTGCAAAACAGAGAATGCCATCCTGCTGGGCAGTGAATATACCCATGGTGCAAAACAGAGAATGCCATCCTGCTGGCCAGTGAATATATACATGGTGCAAAACAGAGAATGCCATCCTGCTGGCCAGTGAATATATCCATGGTGCAAAACAGAGAATGCAATCCTGCTGGCCAGTGAATATATACATGGTGCAAAACAGAGAATGCCATCCTGCTGGCCAGTGAATATATACATGGTGCAAAACAGAGAATGCCATCCTGCTGGCCAGTGAATATATACATGGGGCAAAACAGAGAATGCCATCCTGCTGGCCAGTGAATATATCCATGGGGCAAAACAGAGAATGCCATCCTGCTGGCCAGTGAATATATACATGGGGCAAAACAGAGAATACTATCCTGCTGGCCAGTGAATATATCCATGGGGCAAAACAGAGAATGCCATCCTGCTGGCCAGTGAATATATCCATGGGGCAAAACAGAGAATGCCATCCTGCTGGCCAGTGAATATATCCATGGGGCAAAACAGAGAATACCATCCTGCTGGCCAGTGAATATACACATGGTGCAAAACAGAGAATGCCATCCTGCTGGCCAGTGAATATATACATGGTGCAAAACAGAGAATGCCATCCTGCTGGCCAGTGAATATATACATGGGGCAAAACAGAGAATGCCATCCTGCTGGCCAGTGAATATATCCATGGGGCAAAACAGAGAATGCCATCCTGCTGGCCAGTGAATATATACATGGGGCAAAACAGAGAATGCCATCCTGCTGGGCAGTGAATATATCCATGGTGCAAAACAGAGAATGCCATCCTGCTGGCCAGTGAATATACACATGGTGCAAAACAGAGAATGCCAACCTGCTGGCCAGTGAATATATACATGGTGCAAAACAGAGAATGCCATCCTGCTGGCCAGTGAATATATACATGGTGCAAAACAGAGAATGCCATCCTGCTGGCCAGTGAATATATACATGGTGCAAAACAGAGAATGCCATCCTGCTGGCCAGTGAATATATACATGGTGCAAAACAGAGAATGCCATCCTGCTGGTCAGTGAATATATCCATGGTGCAAAACAGAGAATGCCATCCTGCTGGCCAGTGAATATACACATGGTGCAAAACAGAGAATGCCATCCTGCTGGCCAGAGAATATATCCATGGTGCAAAACAGAGAATGCCATCCTGCTGGCCAGTGAATATATACATGGGGCAAAACAGAGAATGCCATCCTGCTGGCCAGTGAATATATACATGGTGCAAAACAGAGAATGCCATCCTGCTGGCCAGTGAATATATCCATGGTGCAAAACAGAGAATGCCATCCTGCTGGCCAGTGAATATATCCATGGTGCAAAACAGAGAATGCCATCCTGCTGGCCAGTGAATATATCCATGGTGCAAAACAGAGAATGCCATCCTGCTGGCCAGTGAATATATACATGGGGCAAAACAGAGAATGCCATCCTGCTGGCCAGTGAATATATACATGGGGTAAAACAGAGAATGCCATCCTGCTGGCCAGTGAATATATCTATGGTGCAAAACAGAGAATGCCATCCTGCTGGCCAGTGAATATATCCATGGTGCAAAACAGAGAATGCAATCCTGCTGGCCAGTGAATATATCCATGGTGCAAAACAGAGAATGCCATCCTGCTGGCCAGTGAATATATCCATGGTGCAAAACAGAGAATGCCATCCTGCTGGCCAGTGAATATACACATGGTGCAAAACAGAGAATGCCATCCTGCTGGCCAGTGAATATGTCCATGGTGCAAAACAGAGAATGCCATCCTGCTGGCCAGTGAATATATAAATGGTGCAAAACAGAGAATGCCATCCTGCTGGCCAGTGAATATATCCATGGTGCAAAACAGAGAATGCCATCCTGCTGGCCAGTGAATATACACATGGTGCAAAACAGAGAATGCCATCCTGCTGGCCAGTGAATATGTCCATGGTGCAAAACAGAGAATGCCATCCTGCTGGCCAGTGAATATATAAATGGTGCAAAACAGAGAATGCCATCCTGCTGGCCAGTGAATATATAAATGGTGCAAAACAGAGAATGCCATCCTGCTGGCCAGTGAATATATCCATGGTGCAAAACAGAGAATGCCATCCTGCTGGCCAGTGAATATATACATGGTGCAAAACAGAGAATGCCATCCTGCTGGCCAGTGAATATATCCATGGTGCAAAACAGAGAATGCCATCCTGCTGGCCAGTGAATATATACATGGTGCAAAACAGAGAATGCCATCCTGCTGGCCAGTGAATATATCCATGGTGCAAAACAGAGAATGCCATCCTGCTGGCCAGTGAATATACACATGGTGCAAACCAGAGAATGCCATCCTGCTGGCCAGTGAATATATCCATGGTGCAAAACAGAGAATGCCATCCTGCTGGCCAGTGAATATATCCATGGTGCAAAACAGAGAATGCCATCCTGCTGGCCAGTGAATATATCCATGGTGCAAAACAGAGAATGCCATCCTGCTGGCCAGTGAATATATCCATGGTGCAAAACAGAGAATGCCATCCTGCTGGCCAGTGAATATATACATGGTGCAAAACCGAGAATGCCATCCTGCTGGCCAGTGAATATATCCATGGTGCAAAACAGAGAATGCCATCCTGCTGGCCAGTGAATATATCCATGGTGCAAAACAGAGAATTCCATCCTGCTGGCCAGTGAATATATACATGGTGCAAAACAGAGAATGCCATCCTGCTGGCCAGTGAATATATCCATGGTGCAAAACAGAGAATGCCATTCTGCTGGCCAGTGAATATACACATGGTGCAAAACAGAGAATGCCATCCTGCTGGCCAGTGAATATATCCATGGTGCAAAACAGAGAATGCCATCCTGCTGGCCAGTGAATATATACATGGTGCAAAACAGAGAATGCCATCCTGCTGGCCAGTGAATATATCCATGGTGCAAAATAGAGAATGCCATCCTGCTGGCCAGTGAATATATCCATGGTGCAAAACAGAGAATGCCATCCTGCTGGCCAGTGAATATATCCATGGTGCAAAACAGAGAATGCCATCCTGCTGGCCAGTGAATATACACATGGTGCAAAACAGAGAATGCCATCCTGCTGGCCAGTGAATATATCCATGCTGCAAAACAGAGAATGCCATCCTGCTGGCCAGTGAATATATCCATGGTGCAAAACAGAGAATGCCATTGTGCTGGCCAGTGAATATATCCATGGTGCAAAACAGAGAATGCCATCCTGCTGGCCAGTGAATATATACATGGTGCAAAACAGAGAATGCCATCCTGCTGGCCAGTGAATATATCCATGGTGCAAAACAGAGAATGCCATCCTGCTGGCCAGTGAATATATACATGGTGCAAAACCGAGAATGCCATCCTGCTGGCCAGTGAATATATCCATGGTGCAAAACAGAGAATGCCATCCTGCTGGCCAGTGAATATATCCATGGTGCAAAACAGAGAATTCCATCCTGCTGGCCAGTGAATATATACATGGTGCAAAACAGAGAATGCCATCCTGCTGGCCAGTGAATATATCCATGGTGCAAAACAGAGAATGCCATTCTGCTGGCCAGTGAATATACACATGGTGCAAAACAGAGAATGCCATCCTGCTGGCCAGTGAATATATCCATGGTGCAAAACAGAGAATGCCATCCTGCTGGCCAGTGAATATATACATGGTGCAAAACAGAGAATGCCATCCTGCTGGCCAGTGAATATATCCATGGTGCAAAATAGAGAATGCCATCCTGCTGGCCAGTGAATATATCCATGGTGCAAAACAGAGAATGCCATCCTGCTGGCCAGTGAATATATCCATGGTGCAAAACAGAGAATGCCATCCTGCTGGCCAGTGAATATACACATGGTGCAAAACAGAGAATGCCATCCTGCTGGCCAGTGAATATATCCATGCTGCAAAACAGAGAATGCCATCCTGCTGGCCAGTGAATATATCCATGGTGCAAAACAGAGAATGCCATCCTGCTGGCCAGTGAATATATCCATGGTGCAAAACAGAGAATGCCATCCTGCTGGCCAGTGAATATATACATGGTGCAAAACAGAGAATGCCATCCTGCTGGCCAGTGAATATATCCATGGTGCAAAACAGAGAATGCCATCCTGCTGGCCAGTGAATATATACATGGTGCAAAACAGAGAATGCCATCCTGCTGGCCAGTGAATATATCCATGGTGCAAAACAGAGAATGCCATCCTGCTGGCCAGTGAATATATCCATGGTGCAAAACAGAGAATTCCATCCTGCTGGCCAGTGAATATATACATGGTGCAAAACAGAGAATGCCATCCTGCTGGCCAGTGAATATATCCATGGTGCAAAACAGAGAATGCCATTCTGCTGGCCAGTGAATATACACATGGTGCAAAACAGAGAATGCCATCCTGCTGGCCAGTGAATATATCCATGGTGCAAAACAGAGAATGCCATCCTGCTGGCCAGTGAATATATACATGGTGCAAAACAGAGAATGCCATCCTGCTGGCCAGTGAATATATCCATGGTGCAAAATAGAGAATGCCATCCTGCTGGCCAGTGAATATATCCATGGTGCAAAACAGAGAATGCCATCCTGCTGGCCAGTGAATATATCCATGGTGCAAAACAGAGAATGCCATCCTGCTGGCCAGTGAATATACACATGGTGCAAAACAGAGAATGCCATCCTGCTGGCCAGTGAATATATCCATGCTGCAAAACAGAGAATGCCATCCTGCTGGCCAGTGAATATATCCATGGTGCAAAACAGAGAATGCCATCCTGCTGGCCAGTGAATATATCCATGGTGCAAAACAGAGAATGCCATCCTGCTGGCCAGTGAATATATACATGGTGCAAAACAGAGAATGCCATCCTGCTGGCCAGTGAATATATCCATGGTGCAAAACAGAGAATGCCATCCTGCTGGCCAGTGAATATATACATGGTGCAAAACAGAGAATGACATCCTGCTGGCCAGTGAATATATCCATGGTGCAAAACAGAGAATGCCATCCTGCTGGCCAGTGAATATACACATGGTGCAAACCAGAGAATGCCATCCTGCTGGCCAGTGAATATATCCATGGTGCAAAACAGAGAATGCCATCCTGCTGGCCAGTGAATATATCCATGGTGCAAAACAGAGAATGCCATCCTGCTGGCCAGTGAATATATCCATGGTGCAAAACAGAGAATGCCATCCTGCTGGCCAGTGAATATATCCATGGTGCAAAACAGAGAATGCCATCCTGCTGGCCAGTGAATATACACATGGTGCAAAACAGAGAATGCCATCCTGCTGGCCAGTGAATATATCCATGGTGTAAAACAGAGAATAACATCCTGCTAGCCAGTGAATATATACATGGTGCAAAACCGAGAATGCCATCCTGCTGGCCAGTGAATATATACATGGTGCAAAACAGAGAATGCCATCCTGCTGGCCAGTGAATATATCCATGGTGCAAAACAGAGAATTCCATCCTGCTGGCCAGTGAATATATACATGGTGCAAAACAGAGAATGCCATCCTGCTGGCCAGTGAATATATACATGGTGCAAAACAGAGAATGCCATCCTGCTGGCCAGTGAATATATACATGGTGCAAAACAGAGAATGCCATCCTGCTGGCCAGTGAATATATCCATGGTGCAAAACAGAGAATGCCATCCTGCTGGCCAGTGAATATACACATGGTGCAAAACAGAGAATGCCATCCTGCTGGCCAGTGAATATATCCATGGTGCAAAACAGAGAATGCCATCCTGCTGGCCAGTGAATATATACATGGTGCAAAACAGAGAATGCCATCCTGCTGGCCAGTGAATATATACATGGTGCAAAACAGAGAATGCCATCCTGCTGGCCAGTGAATATATCCATGGTGCAAAACAGAGAATGCCATCCTGCTGGCCAGTGAATATACACATGGTGCAAAACAGAGAATGCCACTCTGCTGGCCAGTGAATATATCCATGGTGCAAAACAGAGAATGCCATCCTGCTGGCCAGTGAATATATCCATGGTGCAAAACAGAGAATGCCATCCTGCTGGCCAGTGAATATATCCATGGTGCAAAACAGAGAATGCCATCCTGCTGGCCAGTGTATATATACATGGTGCAAAACAGAGAATGCCATCCTGCTGGTCAGTGAATATATACATGGTGCAAAACAGAGAATGCCATCCTGCTGGCCAGTGAATATATCCATGGTGCAAAACAGAGAATGCCATCCTGCTGGTCAGTGAATATATACATGGTGCAAAACAGAGAATGCCATCCTGCTGGCCAGTGAATATACACACGGTGCAAAACAGAGAATGCCATCCTGCTGGCCAGTGAATATATCCATGGTGCAAAACAGAGAATGCCATCCTGCTGGCCAGTGAATATATCCATGGTGCAAAACAGAGAATGCCATCCTGCTGGCCAGTGAATATATCCATGGTGCAAAACAGAGAATGCCATCCTGCTGGCCAGTGAATATATACATGGGGCAAAACAGAGAATGCCATCCTGCTGGGCAGTGAATATATCCATGGTGCAAAACAGAGAATGCCATCCTGCTGGCCAGTGAATATACACATGGTGTAAAACAGAGAATGCCATCCTGCTGGCCAGTGAATATATACATGGTGCAAAACAGAGAATGCCATCCTGCTGGCCAGTGAATATATACATGGTGCAAAACAGAGAATGCCATCCTGCTGGCCAGTGAATATATACATGGTGCAAAACAGAGAATGCCATCCTGCTGGCCAGTGAATATATACATGGTGCAAAACAGAGAATGCCATCCTGCTGGCCAGTGAATATATACATGGTGCAAAACAGAGAATGCCATCCTGCTGGCCAGTGAATATACACATGGTGCAAAACAGAGAATGCCATCCTGCTGGCCAGAGAATATATCCATGGTGCAAAACAGAGAATGCCATCCTGCTGGCCAGTGAATATATACATGGGGCAAAACAGAGAATGCCATCCTGCTGGCCAGTGAATATATACATGGTGCAAAACAGAGAATGCCATCCTGCTGGCCAGTGAATATATACATGGTGCAAAACAGAGAATGCCATCCTGCTGGCCAGTGAATATATCCATGGTGCAAAACAGAGAATGCCATCCTGCTGGCCAGTGAATATATCCATGGTGCAAAACAGAGAATGCCATCCTGCTGGCCAGTGAATATATCCATGGTGCAAAACAGAGAATGCCATCCTGCTGGCCAGTGAATATATACATGGGGCAAAACAGAGAATGCCATCCTGCTGGCCAGTGAATATATACATGGGGCAAAACAGAGAATGCCATCCTGCTGGCCAGTGAATATATCCATGGTGCAAAACAGAGAATGCCATCCTGCTGGCCAGTGAATATATCCATGGTGCAAAACAGAGAATGCCATCCTGCTGGCCAGTGAATATATCCATGGTGCAAAACAGAGAATGCCATCCTGCTGGCCAGTGAATATATCCATGGTGCAAAACAGAGAATACCATCCTGCTGGCCAGTGAATATACACATGGTGCAAAACAGAGAATGCCATCCTGCTGGCCAGTGAATATGTCCATGGTGCAAAACAGAGAATGCCATCCTGCTGGCCAGTGAATATATAAATGGTGCAAAACAGAGAATGCCATCCTGCTGGCCAGTGAATATATCCATGGAGCGAAACAGAGAATGCCATCCTGCTGGCCAGTGAATATATCCATGGTACAAAACAGAGAATGCCATCCTGCTGGCCAGTGAATATATCCATGGTGCAAAACAGAGAATGCCATCCTGCTGTCCACTGAATATATACATGGTGCAAAACAGAGAATGCCATCCTGCTGGCCAGTGAATATATCCATGGTGCAAAACAGAGAATGCCATCCTGCTGGCCAGTGAATATATATATGGTGCAAAACAGAGAATGCCATCCTGCTGGCCAGTGTATATATCCATGGTGCAAAACAGAGAATGCCATCCTGCTGGCCAGTGAATATATACATGGTGCAAAACAGAGAATGCCATCCTGCTGGCCAGTGAATATATACATGGTGCAAAACAGAGAATGCCATCCTGCTGGCCAGTGAATATATACATGGGGCAAAACAGAAAATGCCATCCTGCCGGCCAGTGAATATATACATGGGGCAAAACAGAAAATGCCATCCTGCCGGCCAGTGAATATATACATGGTGCAAAACAGAGAATGCCATCCTGCTGGCCAGTGAATATATACATGGTGCAAAACAGAGAATGCCATCCTGCTGGCCAGTGAATATATACATGGTGCAAAACAGAGAATGCCATCCTGCTGGCCAGTGAATATATCCATGGTGCAAAACAGAGAATGCCATCCTGCTGGTCAGTGAATATATACATGGTGCAAAACAGAGAATGCCATCCTGCTGGGCAGTGAATATATCCATGGTGCAAAACAGAGAATGCCATCCTGCTGGCCAGTGAATATATACATTGTGCAAAACAGAGAATGCCATCCTGCTGGCCAGTGAATATATCCATGGTGCAAAACAGAGAATGCAATCCTGCTGGCCAGTGAATATATACATGGTGCAAAACAGAGAATGCCATCCTGCTGGCCAGTGAATATATCCATGGTGCAAAACAGAGAATACCATCCTGCTGGCCAGTGAATATACACATGGTGCAAAACAGAGAATGCCATCCTGCTGGCCAGTGAATATATACATGGTGCAAAACAGAGAATGCCATCCTGCTGGCCAGTGAATATATCCATGGGGCAAAACAGAGAATGCCATCCTGCTGGCCAGTGAATATACACATGGTGCAAAACAGAGAATGCCATCCTGCTGGCCAGTGAATATATACATGGTGCAAAACAGAGAATGCCATCCTGCTGGCCAGTGAATATATACATGGGGCAAAACAGAGAATGCCATCCTGCTGGCCAGTGAATATATCCATGGGGCAAAACAGAGAATGCCATCCTGCTGGCCAGTGAATATATACATGGGGCAAAACAGAGAATACCATCCTGCTGGCCAGTGAATATATCCATGGGGCAAAACAGAGAATGCCATCCTGCTGGCCAGTGAATATATCCATGGGGCAAAACAGAGAATGCCATCCTGCTGGCCAGTGAATATATCCATGGGGCAAAACAGAGAATACCATCCTGCTGGCCAGTGAATATACACATGGTGCAAAACAGAGAATGCCATCCTGCTGGCCAGTGAATATATACATGGTGCAAAACAGAGAATGCCATCCTGCTGGCCAGTGAATATATACATGGGGCAAAACAGAGAATGCCATCCTGCTGGCCAGTGAATATATCCATGGGGCAAAACAGAGAATGCCATCCTGCTGGCCAGTGAATATATACATGGGGCAAAACAGAGAATGCCATCCTGCTGGGCAGTGAATATATCCATGGTGCAAAACAGAGAATGCCATCCTGCTGGCCAGTGAATATACACATGGTGCAAAACAGAGAATGCCAACCTGCTGGCCAGTGAATATATACATGGTGCAAAACAGAGAATGCCATCCTGCTGGCCAGTGAATATATACATGGTGCAAAACAGAGAATGCCATCCTGCTGGCCAGTGAATATATCCATGGTGCAAAACAGAGAATGCCATCCTGCTGGCCAGTGAATATATCCATGGTGCAAAACAGAGAATGTCATCCTGCTGGCCAGTGAATATATACATGGTGCAAAACAGAGAATGCCATCCTGCTGGCCAGTGAATATATACATGGTGCAAAACAGAGAATGCCATCCTGCTGGCCAGTGAATATATACATGGGGCAAAACAGAAAATGCCATCCTGCCGGCCAGTGAATATATACATGGGGCAAAACAGAAAATGCCATCCTGCCGGCCAGTGAATATATACATGGTGCAAAACAGAGAATGCCATCCTGCTGGCCAGTGAATATATACATGGTGCAAAACAGAGAATGCCATCCTGCTGGCCAGTGAATATATACATGGTGCAAAACAGAGAATGCCATCCTGCTGGCCAGTGAATATATCCATGGTGCAAAACAGAGAATGCCATCCTGCTGGTCAGTGAATATATACATGGTGCAAAACAGAGAATGCCATCCTGCTGGGCAGTGAATATATACATGGTGCAAAACAGAGAATGCCATCCTGCTGGGCAGTGAATATATCCATGGTGCAAAACAGAGAATGCCATCCTGCTGGCCAGTGAATATATCCATGGTGCAAAACAGAGAATGCAATCCTGCTGGCCAGTGAATATATACATGGTGCAAAACAGAGAATGCCATCCTGCTGGCCAGTGAATATATCCATGGTGCAAAACAGAGAATACCATCCTGCTGGCCAGTGAATATACACATGGTGCAAAACAGAGAATGCCATCCTGCTGGCCAGTGAATATATACATGGTGCAAAACAGAGAATGCCATCCTGCTGGCCAGTGAATATATCCATGGGGCAAAACAGAGAATGCCATCCTGCTGGCCAGTGAATATATCCATGGGGCAAAACAGAGAATGCCATCCTGCTGGCCAGTGAATATATACATGGGGCAAAACAGAGAATGCCATCCTGCTGGCCAGTGAATATATCCATGGGGCAAAACAGAGAATGCCATCCTGCTGGCCAGTGAATATATACATGGGGCAAAACAGAGAATACCATCCTGCTGGCCAGTGAATATATACATGGTGCAAAACAGAGAATGCCATCCTGCTGGCCAGTGAATATATACATGGTGCAAAACAGAGAATGCCATCCTGCTGGCCAGTGAATATATACATGGGGCAAAACAGAGAATACCATCCTGCTGGCCAGTGAATATATACATGGTGCAAAACAGAGAATGCCATCCTGCTGGCCAGTGAATATATACATGGGGCAAAACAGAGAATACCATCCTGCTGGCCAGTGAATATATCCATGGGGCAAAACAGAGAATGCCATCCTGCTGGCCAGTGAATATATACATGGGGCAAAACAGAGAATACCATCCTGCTGGCCAGTGAATATATCCATGGGGCAAAACAGAGAATGCCATCCTGCTGGCCAGTGAATATATCCATGGGGCAAAACAGAGAATACCATCCTGCTGGCCAGTGAATATACACATGGTGCAAAACAGAGAATGCCATCCTGCTGGCCAGTGAATATATACATGGTGCAAAACAGAGAATGCCATCCTGCTGGCCAGTGAATATATACATGGGGCAAAACAGAGAATGCCATCCTGCTGGCCAGTGAATATATCCATGGTGCAAAACAGAGAATGCCATCCTGCTGGCCAGTGAATATACACATGGTGCAAAACAGAGAATGCCATCCTGCTGGCCAGTGAATATACACATGGTGCAAAATAGAGAATGCCATCCTGCTGGCCAGTGAATATATACATGGTGCAAAACAGAGAATGCCATCCTGCTGGCCAGTGAATATATCCATGGTGCAAAACAGAGAATGCCATCCTGCTGGCCAGTGAATATATCCATGGTGCCAAACAGAGAATGCCATCCTGCTGGCCAGTGAATATATCCATGGTGCAAAACAGAGAATGCCATCCTGCTGGCCAGTGAATATATACATGGTGCCAAACAGAGAATGCCATCCTGCTGGCCAGTGAATATATCCATGGTGCAAAACAGAGAATGCCATCCTGCTGGCCAGTGAATATATCCATGGTGCAAAACAGAGAATGCCATCCTGCTGGCCAGTGAATATATCCATGGTGCAAAACAGAGAATGCCATCCTGCTGGCCTGTGAATATATACATGGTGCAAAACAGAGAATGCCATCCTGCTGGACAGTGAATATATACATGGTGCAAAACAGAGAATGCCATCCTGCTGGCCAGTGAATATATACATGGTGCAAAACAGAGAATGCCATCCTGCTGGCCAGTGAATATATACATGGTGCAAAACAGAGAATGCCATCCTGCTGGCCAGTGAATATATCCATGGTGCAAAACAGAGAATGCCATCCTGCTGGCCAGTGAATATATCCATGGTGCAAAACAGAGAATGCCATCCTGCTGGCCAGTGAATATATCCATGGTGCAAAACAGAGAATGCCATCCTGCTGGCCAGTGAATATATCCATGGTGCAAAACAGAGAATGTCATCCTGCTGGCCAGTGAATATATCCATGGTGCAAAACAGAGAATGCCATCCTGCTGGCCAGTGAATATATCCATGGTGCAAAACAGAGAATGCCATCCTGCTGGCCAGTGAATATACACATGGTGCAAAACAGAGAATGCCATCCTGCTGGCTAGTGAATATACACATGGTGCAAAACAGAGAATGCCATCCTGCTGGCCAATGTATATATCCATGGTGCAAAACAGAGAATGCCATCCTGCTGGCCAGTGAATATATCCATGGTGCAAAACAGAGAATGCCATCCTGCTGGCCAGTGAATATATACATGGTGCAAAACAGAGAATGCCATCCTGCTGGCCAGTGAATATATACATGGTGCAAAACAGAGAATGCCATCCTGCTGGCTAGTGAATATATACATGGTGCAAAACAGAGAATGCCATCCTGCTGGCCAGTGAATATATCCATGGTGCAAAACAGAGAATGCAATCCTGCTGGCCAGTGAATATATACATGGTGCAAAACAGAGAATGCCATCCTGCTGGCCAGTGAATATATCCATGGTGCAAAACAGAGAATGCCATCCTGCTGGCCAGTGAATATATCCATGGTGCAAAACAGAGAATGCCATCCTGCTGGCCAGTGAATATATACATGGTGCAAAACAGAGAATGCCATCCTGCTGGCCAGTGAATATATCCATGGTGCAAAACAGAGAATGCCATCCTGCTGGCCAGTGAATATACACATGGTGCAAAACAGAGAATGCCATCCTGCTGGCCAGTGAATATATCCATGGTGTAAAACAGAGAATGCCATCCTGCTAGCCAGTGAATATATACATGGTGCAAAACCGAGAATGCCATCCTGCTGGCCAGTGAATATATACATGGTGCAAAACAGAGAATGCCATCCTGCTGGCCAGTGAATATATCCATGGTGCAAAACAGAGAATGCCATCCTGCTGGCCAGTGAATATATCCATGGTGCAAAACAGAGAATTCTATCCTGCTGGCCAGTGAATATATACATGGTGCAAAACAGAGAATGCCATCCTGCTGGCCAGTGAATATATACATGGTGCAAAACAGAGAATGCCATCCTGCTGGCCAGTGAATATATACATGGTGCAAAACAGAGAATGCCATCCTGCTGGCCAGTGAATATATCCATGGTGCAAAACAGAGAATGCCATCCTGCTGGCCAGTGAATATACACATGGTGCAAAACAGAGAATGCCATCCTGCTGGCCAGTGAATATATCCATGGTGCAAAACAGAGAATGCCATCCTGCTGGCCAGTGAATATATACATGGTGCAAAACAGAGAATGCCATCCTGCTGGCCAGTGAATATATCCATGGTGCAAAACAGAGAATGCCATCCTGCTGGCCAGTGAATATATCCATGGTGCAAAACAGAGAATGCCATCCTGCTGGCCAGTGAATATATCCATGGTGCAAAACAGAGAATGCCATCCTGCTGGCCAGTGAATATACACATGGTGCAAAACAGAGAATGCCATCCTGCTGGCCAGTGAATATATCCATGGTGCAAAACAGAGAATGCCATCCTGCTGGCCAGTGAATATATCCATGGTGCAAAACAGAGAATGCCATCCTGCTGGCCACTGAATATATACATGGTGCAAAACAGAGAATGCCATCCTGCTGGCCAGTGAATATATCCATGGTGCAAAACAGAGAATGCCATCCTGCTGGTCAGTGAATATATACATGGTGCAAAACAGAGAATGCCATCCTGCTGGCCAGTGAATATACACATGGTGCAAAACAGAGAATGCCATCCTGCTGGCCAGTGAATATACACATGGTGCAAAACAGAGAATGCCATCCTGCTGGCCAGTGAATATATCCATGGTGCAAAACAGAGAATGCCATCCTGCTGGCCAGTGAATATATACATGGTGCAAAACAGAGAATGCCATCCTGCTGGCCAGTGAATATATCCATGGTGCCAAACAGAGAATGCCATCCTGCTGGCCAGTGAATGTACACATGGTGCAAAACAGAGAATGCCATCCTGCTGGCCAGTGAATATATACATGGGGCAAAACAGAGAATGCCATCCTGCTGGCCAGTGAATATATCCATGGTGCAAAACAGAAAATGCCATCCTGCTGGCCAGTGAATATATACATGGTGCAAAACAGAGAATGCCATCCTGCTGGCCAGTGAATATACACATGGTGCAAAACAGAGAATGCCATCCTGCTGGCCAGTGAATATGTACACGGTGCAAAACAGAGAATGCCATCCTGCTGGCCAGTGAATATATACACGGTGCAAAACAGAGAATGCCATACTGCTGGCCAGTGAATATATACATGGTGCAAAATAGAGAATGCCATCCTGCTGGGCAGTGAATATATCCATGGTGCAAAACAGAGAATGCCATCCTGCTGGCCAGTGAATATATACATGGTGCAAAACAGAGAATGCCATCCTGCTGGCCAGTGAATATATACATGGTGCAAAACAGAGAATGCCATCCTGCTGGCCAGTGAATATATCCATGGTGCAAAACAGAGAATGCCATCCTGCTGGCCAGTGAATATATCCATGGTGCAAAACAGAGAATGCCATCCTGCTGACCAGTGAATATATCCATGGTGCAAAACAGAGAATGCCATCCTGCTGGCCAGTGAATATATCCATGGTGCAAAACAGAGAATGCCATCCTGCTGGCCAGTGAATATACACATGGTGCAAAACAGAGAATGCCATCCTGCTGGCCAGTGAATATACACATGGTGCAAAATAGAGAATGCCATCCTGCTGGCCAGTGAATATATACATGGTGCAAAACAGAGAATGCCATCCTGCTGGCCAGTGAATATATCCATGGTGCAAAACAGAGAATGCCATCCTGCTGGCCAGTGAATATATCCATGGTGCCAAACAGAGAATGCCATCCTGCTGGCCAGTGAATATATCCATGGTGCAAAACAGAGAATGCCATCCTGCTGGCCAGTGAATATATACATGGTGCCAAACAGAGAATGCCATCCTGCTGGCCAGTGAATATATCCATGGTGCAAAACAGAGAATGCCATCCTGCTGGCCAGTGAATATATCCATGGTGCAAAACAGAGAATGCCATCCTGCTGGCCAGTGAATATATCCATGGTGCAAAACAGAGAATGCCATCCTGCTGGCCTGTGAATATATACATGGTGCAAAACAGAGAATGCCATCCTGCTGGCCAGTGAATATATACATGGTGCAAAACAGAGAATGCCATCCTGCTGGCCAGTGAATATATACATGGTGCAAAACAGAGAATGCCATCCTGCTGGCCAGTGAATATATCCATGGAGCAAAACAGAGAATGCCATCCTGCTGGCCAGTGAATATATCCATGGTGCAAAACAGAGAATGCCATCCTGCTGGCCAGTGAATATATCCATGGTGCAAAACAGAGAATGCCATCCTGCTGGCCAGTGAATATATCCATGGTGCAAAACAGAGAATGTCACCCTGCTGGCCAGTGAATGTATACATGGTGCAAAACAGAGAATGTCATCCTGCTGGCCAGTGAATGTATACATGGTGCAAAACAGAGAATGCCATCCTGCTGGCCAGTGAATATATCCATGGTGCAAAACAGAGAATGCCATCCTGCTGGCTAGTGAATATACACATGGTGCAAAACAGAGAATGCCATCCTGCTGGCCAATGTATATATCCATGGTGCAAAACAGAGAATGCCATCCTGCTGGCCAGTGAATATATCCATGGTGCAAAACAGAGAATGCCATCCTGCTGGCCAGTGAATATATACATGGTGCAAAACAGAGAATGCCATCCTGCTGGCCAGTGAATATATACATGGTGCAAAACAGAGAATGCCATCCTGCTGGCTAGTGAATATATACATGGTGCAAAACAGAGAATGCCATCCTGCTGGCCAGTCAATATATCCATGGTGCAAAACAGAGAATGCAATCCTGCTGGCCAGTGAATATATACATGGTGCAAAACAGAGAATGCCATCCTGCTGGCCAGTGAATATATCCATGGTGCAAAACAGAGAATGCCATCCTGCTGGCCAGTGAATATATCCATGGTGCAAAACAGAGAATGCCATCCTGCTGGCCAGTGAATATATACATGGTGCAAAACAGAGAATGCCATCCTGCTGGCCAGTGAATATATCCATGGTGCAAAACAGAGAATGCCATCCTGCTGGCCAGTGAATATACACATGGTGCAAAACAGAGAATGCCATCCTGCTGGCCAGTGAATATATCCATGGTGTAAAACAGAGAATGCCATCCTGCTAGCCAGTGAATATATACATGGTGCAAAACCGAGAATGCCATCCTGCTGGCCAGTGAATATATACATGGTGCAAAACAGAGAATGCCATCCTGCTGGCCAGTGAATATATCCATGGTGCAAAACAGAGAATGCCATCCTGCTGGCCAGTGAATATATCCATGGTGCAAAACAGAGAATGCCATCCTGCTGGCCAGTGAATATATCCATGGTGCAAAACAGAGAATTCTATCCTGCTGGCCAGTGAATAAATACATGGTGCAAAACAGAGAATGCCATCCTGCTGGCCAGTGAATATATACATGGTGCAAAACAGAGAATGCCATCCTGCTGGCTAGTGAATATACACATGGTGCAAAACAGAGAATGCCATCCTGCTGGCCAGTGAATATATAAATGGTGCAAAACAGAGAATGCCATCCTGCTGGCCAGTGAATATATACATGGTGCAAAACAGAGAATGCCATCCTGCTGGCCAGTGAATATATACATGGTGCAAAACAGAGAATGCCATCCTGCTGGCCAGTGAATATATCCATGGTGCAAAACAGAGAATGCCATCCTGCTGGCCAGTGAATATACACATGGTGCAAAACAGAGAATGCCATCCTGCTGGCCAGTGAATATATCCATGGTGCAAAACAGAGAATGCCATCCTGCTGGCCAGTGAATATATACATGGTGCAAAACAGAGAATGCCATCCTGCTGGCCAGTGAATATATCCATGGTGCAAAACAGAGAATGCCATCCTGCTGGCCAGTGAATATATCCATGGTGCAAAACAGAGAATGCCATCCTGCTGGCCAGTGAATATATCCATGGTGCAAAACAGAGAATGCCATCCTGCTGGCCAGTGAATATACATATGGTGCAAAACAGAGAATGCCATCCTGCTGGCCAGTGAATATATCCATGGTGCAAAACAGAGAATGCCATCCTGCTGGCCAGTGAATATATCCATGGTGCAAAACAGAGAATGCCATCCTGCTGGCCACTGAATATATCCATGGTGCAAAACAGAGAATGCCATCCTGCTGGCCAGTGTATATATACATGGTGCAAAACAGAGAATGCAATCCTGCTGGTCAGTGAATATATACATGGTGCAAAACAGAGAATGCCATCCTGCTGGCCAGTGAATATATCCATGGTGCAAAACAGAGAATGCCATCCTGCTGGTCAGTGAATATATACATGGTGCAAAACAGAGAATGCCATCCTGCTGGCCAGTGAATATACACATGGTGCAAAACAGAGAATGCCATCCTGCTGGCCAGTGAATATATACATGGTGCAAAACAGAGAATGCCATCCTGCTGGCCAGTGAATATATCCATGGTGCAAAACAGAGAATGCCATCCTGCTGGCCAGTGAATATATCCATGGTGCAAAACAGAGAATGCCATCCTGCTGGCCAGTGAATATATACATGGGGCAAAACAGAGAATGCCATCCTGCTGGGCAGTGAATATATCCATGGTGCAAAACAGAGAATGCCATCCTGCTGGCCAGTGAATATACACATGGTGCAAAACAGAGAATGCCATCCTGCTGGCCAGTGAATATATACATGGTGCAAAACAGAGAATGCCATCCTGCTGGCCAGTGAATATATACATGGTGCAAAACAGAGAATGCCATCCTGCTGGCCAGTGAATATATACATGGTGCAAAACAGAGAATGCCATCCTGCTGGCAAGTGAATATATACATGGTGCAAAACAGAGAATGCCATCCTGCTGGCCAGTGAATATATCCATGGTGCAAAACAGAGAATGCCATCCTGCTGGCCAGTGAATATACACATGGTGCAAAACAGAGAATGCCATCCTGCTGGCCAGAGAATATATCCATGGTGCAAAACAGAGAATGCCATCCTGCTGGCCAGTGAATATATACATGGGGCAAAACAGAGAATGCCATCCTGCTGGCCAGTGAATATATACATGGTGCAAAACAGAGAATGCCATCCTGCTGGCCAGTGAATATATACATGGTGCAAAACAGAGAATGCCATCCTGCTGGCCAGTGAATATATCCATGGTGCAAAACAGAGAATGCCATCCTGCTGGCCAGTGAATATATACATGGGGCAAAACAGAGAATGCCATCCTGCTGGGCAGTGAATATATCCATGGTGCAAAACAGAGAATGCCATCCTGCTGGCCAGTGAATATACACATGGTGCAAAACAGAGAATGCCAACCTGCTGGCCAGTGAATATATACATGGTGCAAAACAGAGAATGCCATCCTGCTGGCCAGTGAATATATACATGGTGCAAAACAGAGAATGCCATCCTGCTGGCCAGTGAATATATACATGGTGCAAAACAGAGAATGCCATCCTGCTGGCCAGTGAATATATACATGGTGCAAAACAGAGAATGCCATCCTGCTGGCCAGTGAATATATCCATGGTGCAAAACAGAGAATGCCATCCTGCTGGCCAGTGAATATACACATGGTGCAAAACAGAGAATGCCATCCTGCTGGCCAGAGAATATATCCATGGTGCAAAACAGAGAATGCCATCCTGCTGGCCAGTGAATATATACATGGGGCAAAACAGAGAATGCCATCCTGCTGGCCAGTGAATATATACATGGTGCAAAACAGAGAATGCCATCCTGCTGGCCAGTGAATATATCCATGGTGCAAAACAGAGAATGCCATCCTGCTGGCCAGTGAATATATCCATGGTGCAAAACAGAGAATGCCATCCTGCTGGCCAGTGAATATATCCATGGTGCAAAACAGAGAATGCCATCCTGCTGGCCAGTGAATATATACATGGGGCAAAACAGAGAATGCCATCCTGCTGGCCAGTGAATATATACATGGGGCAAAACAGAGAATGCCATCCTGCTGGCCAGTGAATATATCCATGGTGCAAAACAGAGAATGCCATCCTGCTGGCCAGTGAATATATCCATGGTGCAAAACAGAGAATGCAATCCTGCTGGCCAGTGAATATATCCATGGTGCAAAACAGAGAATGCCATCCTGCTGGCCAGTGAATATATCCATGGTGCAAAACAGAGAATGCCATCCTGCTGGCCAGTGAATATACACATGGTGCAAAACAGAGAATGCCATCCTGCTGGCCAGTGAATATGTCCATGGTGCAAAACAGAGAATGCCATCCTGCTGGAAAGTGAATATATAAATGGTGCAAAACAGAGAATGCCATTCTGCTGGCCAGTGAATATATCCATGGAGCGAAACAGAGAATGCCATCCTGCTGGCCAGTGAATATATCCATGGTACAAAACAGAGAATGCCATCCTGCTGGCCAGTGAATATATCCATGGTGTAAAACAGAGAATGCCATCCTGCTGGCCAGTGAATATATACATGGTGCAAAACAGAGAATGCCATCCTGCTGGCCAGTGAATATATCCATGGTGCAAAACAGAGAATGCCATCCTGCTGGCCAGTGAATATATATATGGTGCAAAACAGAGAATGCCATCCTGCTGGCCAGTGTATATATCCATGGTGCAAAACAGAGAATGCCATCCTGCTGGCCAGTGAATATATACATGGTGCAAAACAGAGAATGCCATCCTGCTGGCCAGTGAATATATACATGGTGCAAAACAGAGAATGCCATCCTGCTGGCCAGTGAATATATACATGGTGCAAAACAGAGAATGCCATCCTGCTGGCCAGTGAATATATACATGGTGCAAAACAGAGAATGCCATCCTGCTGGCCAGTGAATATATACATGGTGCAAAACAGAGAATGCCATCCTGCTGGCCAGTGTATATATCCATGGTGCAAAACAGAGAATGCCATCCTGCTGGCCAGTGTATATATCCATGGTGCAAAACAGAGAATGCCATCCTGCTGGCCAGTGAATATATCCATGGTGCAAAACAGAGAATGCCATCCTGCTGGCCAGTGAATATATACATGGTGCAAAACAGAGAATGCCATCCTGCTGGCCAGTGAATATATACATGGGGCAAAACAGAAAATGCCATCCTGCCGGCCAGTGAATATATACATGGGGCAAAACAGAAAATGCCATCCTGCCGGCCAGTGAATATATACATGGTGCAAAACAGAGAATGCCATCCTGCCGGCCAGTGAATATATACATGGTGCAAAACAGAGAATGCCATCCTGCTGGCCAGTGAATATATACATGGTGCAAAACAGAGAATGCCATCCTGCTGGCCAGTGAATATATCCATGGTGCAAAACAGAGAATGCCATCCTGCTGGTCAGTGAATATATACATGGTGCAAAACAGAGAATGCCATCCTGCTGGGCAGTGAATATATCCATGGTGCAAAACAGAGAATGCCATCCTGCTGGGCAGTGAATATATCCATGGTGCAAAACAGAGAATGCCATCCTGCTGGCCAGTGAATATATCCATGGTGCAAAACAGAGAATGTAATCCTGCTGGCCAGTGAATATATCCATGGTGCAAAACAGAGAATGCCATCCTGCTGGCCAGTGAATATATCCATGGTGCAAAACAGAGAATGCCATCCTGCTGGCCAGTGAATATATCCATGGTGCAAAACAGAGAATGCCATCCTGCTGGCCAGTGAATATATACATGGTGCAAAACAGAGAATGCCATCCTGCTGGCCAGTGAATATATCCATGGTGCAAAACAGAGAATGCCATCCTGCTGGCCAGTGAATATATCCATGGTGCAAAACAGAGAATGCCATCCTGCTGGCCAGTGAATATATACATGGTGCAAAACAGAGAATGCCATCCTGCTGGCCAGTGAATATATCCATGGTGCAAAACAGAGAATGCCATCCTGCTGGCCAGTGAATGTACACATGGTGCAAAACAGAGAATGCCATCCTGCTGGCCAGTGAATATATACATGGGGCAAAACAGAGAATGCCATCCTGCTGGCCAGTGAATATATCCATGGTGCAAAACAGAGAATGCCATCCTGCTGGCCAGTGAATATATACATGGTGCAAAACAGAGAATGCCATCCTGCTGGCCAGTGAATATACACATGGTGCAAAACAGAGAATGCCATCCTGCTGGCCAGTGAATATGTACACGGTGCAAAACAGAGAATGCCATCCTGCTGGCCAGTGAATATATACACGGTGCAAAACAGAGAATGCCATCCTGCTGGCCAGTGAATATATACATGGTGCAAAATAGAGAATGCCATCCTGCTGGGCAGTGAATATATCCATGGTGCAAAACAGAGAATGCCATCCTGCTGGCCAGTGAATATATCCATGGTGCAAAACAGAGAATGCCATCCTGCTGACCAGTGAATATATCCATGGTGCAAAACAGAGAATGCCATCCTGCTGGCCAGTGAATATATCCATGGTGCAAAACAGAGAATGCCATCCTGCTGGCCAGTGAATATACACATGGTGCAAAACAGAGAATGCCATCCTGCTGGCCAGTGAATATACACATGGTGCAAAATAGAGAATGCCATCCTGCTGGCCAGTGAATATATACATGGTGCAAAACAGAGAATGCCATCCTGCTGGCCAGTGAATATATCCATGGTGCAAAACAGAGAATGCCATCCTGCTGGCCAGTGAATATATCCATGGTGCCAAACAGAGAATGCCATCCTGCTGGCCAGTGAATATATCCATGGTGCAAAACAGAGAATGCCATCCTGCTGGCCAGTGAATATATACATGGTGCCAAACAGAGAATGCCATCCTGCTGGCCAGTGAATATATCCATGGTGCAAAACAGAGAATGCCATCCTGCTGGCCAGTGAATATATCCATGGTGCAAAACAGAGAATGCCATCCTGCTGGCCAGTGAATATATCCATGGTGCAAAACAGAGAATGCCATCCTGCTGGCCTGTGAATATATACATGGTGCAAAACAGAGAATGCCATCCTGCTGGACAGTGAATATATACATGGTGCAAAACAGAGAATGCCATCCTGCTGGCCAGTGAATATATACATGGTGCAAAACAGAGAATGCCATCCTGCTGGCCAGTGAATATATACATGGTGCAAAACAGAGAATGCCATCCTGCTGGCCAGTGAATATATCCATGGTGCAAAACAGAGAATGCCATCCTGCTGGCCAGTGAATATATCCATGGTGCAAAACAGAGAATGCCATCCTGCTGGCCAGTGAATATATCCATGGTGCAAAACAGAGAATGCCATCCTGCTGGCCAGTGAATATATCCATGGTGCAAAACAGAGAATGTCATCCTGCTGGCCAGTGAATATATCCATGGTGCAAAACAGAGAATGCCATCCTGCTGGCCAGTGAATATATCCATGGTGCAAAACAGAGAATGCCATCCTGCTGGCCAGTGAATATACACATGGTGCAAAACAGAGAATGCCATCCTGCTGGCTAGTGAATATACACATGGTGCAAAACAGAGAATGCCATCCTGCTGGCCAATGTATATATCCATGGTGCAAAACAGAGAATGCCATCCTGCTGGCCAGTGAATATATCCATGGTGCAAAACAGAGAATGCCATCCTGCTGGCCAGTGAATATATACATGGTGCAAAACAGAGAATGCCATCCTGCTGGCCAGTGAATATATACATGGTGCAAAACAGAGAATGCCATCCTGCTGGCTAGTGAATATATACATGGTGCAAAACAGAGAATGCCATCCTGCTGGCCAGTGAATATATCCATGGTGCAAAACAGAGAATGCAATCCTGCTGGCCAGTGAATATATACATGGTGCAAAACAGAGAATGCCATCCTGCTGGCCAGTGAATATATCCATGGTGCAAAACAGAGAATGCCATCCTGCTGGCCAGTGAATATATCCATGGTGCAAAACAGAGAATGCCATCCTGCTGGCCAGTGAATATATACATGGTGCAAAACAGAGAATGCCATCCTGCTGGCCAGTGAATATATACATGGTGCAAAACAGAGAATGCCATCCTGCTGGCCAGTGAATATATCCATGGTGCAAAACAGAGAATGCCATCCTGCTGGCCAGTGAATATACACATGGTGCAAAACAGAGAATGCCATCCTGCTGGCCAGTGAATATATCCATGGTGTAAAACAGAGAATGCCATCCTGCTAGCCAGTGAATATATACATGGTGCAAAACCGAGAATGCCATCCTGCTGGCCAGTGAATATATACATGGTGCAAAACAGAGAATGCCATCCTGCTGGCCAGTGAATATATCCATGGTGCAAAACAGAGAATGCCATCCTGCTGGCCAGTGAATATATCCATGGTGCAAAACAGAGAATTCTATCCTGCTGGCCAGTGAATATATACATGGTGCAAAACAGAGAATGCCATCCTGCTGGCCAGTGAATATATACATGGTGCAAAACAGAGAATGCCATCCTGCTGGCCAGTGAATATATACATGGTGCAAAACAGAGAATGCCATCCTGCTGGCCAGTGAATATACACATGGTGCAAAACAGAGAATGCCATCCTGCTGGCCAGTGAATATATCCATGGTGCAAAACAGAGAATGCCATCCTGCTGGCCAGTGAATATATCCATGGTGCAAAACAGAGAATGCCATCCTGCTGGCCAGTGAATATATCCATGGTGCAAAACAGAGAATGCCATCCTGCTGGCCAGTGAATATACACATGGTGCAAAACAGAGAATGCCATCCTGCTGGCCAGTGAATATATCCATGGTGCAAAACAGAGAATGCCATCCTGCTGGCCAGTGAATATATCCATGGTGCAAAACAGAGAATGCCATCCTGCTGGCCACTGAATATATCCATGGTGCAAAACAGAGAATGCCATCCTGCTGGCCACTGAATATATACATGGTGCAAAACAGAGAATGCCATCCTGCTGGCCAGTGAATATATCCATGGTGCAAAACAGAGAATGCCATCCTGCTGGTCAGTGAATATATACATGGTGCAAAACAGAGAATGCCATCCTGCTGGCCAGTGAATATACACATGGTGCAAAACAGAGAATGCCATCCTGCTGGCCAGTGAATATACACATGGTGCAAAACAGAGAATGCCATCCTGCTGGCCAGTGAATATATCCATGGTGCAAAACAGAGAATGCCATCCTGCTGGCCAGTGAATATATACATGGTGCAAAACAGAGAATGCCATCCTGCTGGCCAGTGAATATATCCATGGTGCAAAACAGAGAATGCCATCCTGCTGGCCAGTGAATGTACACATGGTGCAAAACAGAGAATGCCATCCTGCTGGCCAGTGAATATATACATGGGGCAAAACAGAGAATGCCATCCTGCTGGCCAGTGAATATATCCATGGTGCAAAACAGAAAATGCCATCCTGCTGGCCAGTGAATATATACATGGTGCAAAACAGAGAATGCCATCCTGCTGGCCAGTGAATATACACATGGTGCAAAACAGAGAATGCCATCCTGCTGGCCAGTGAATATGTACACGGTGCAAAACAGAGAATGCCATCCTGCTGGCCAGTGAATATATACACGGTGCAAAACAGAGAATGCCATACTGCTGGCCAGTGAATATATACATGGTGCAAAATAGAGAATGCCATCCTGCTGGGCAGTGAATATATCCATGGTGCAAAACAGAGAATGCCATCCTGCTGGCCAGTGAATATATACATGGTGCAAAACAGAGAATGCCATCCTGCTGGCCAGTGAATATATACATGGTGCAAAACAGAGAATGCCATCCTGCTGGCCAGTGAATATATCCATGGTGCAAAACAGAGAATGCCATCCTGCTGGCCAGTGAATATATCCATGGTGCAAAACAGAGAATGCCATCCTGCTGACCAGTGAATATATCCATGGTGCAAAACAGAGAATGCCATCCTGCTGGCCAGTGAATATATCCATGGTGCAAAACAGAGAATGCCATCCTGCTGGCCAGTGAATATACACATGGTGCAAAACAGAGAATGCCATCCTGCTGGCCAGTGAATATACACATGGTGCAAAATAGAGAATGCCATCCTGCTGGCCAGTGAATATATACATGGTGCAAAACAGAGAATGCCATCCTGCTGGCCAGTGAATATATCCATGGTGCAAAACAGAGAATGCCATCCTGCTGGCCAGTGAATATATCCATGGTGCCAAACAGAGAATGCCATCCTGCTGGCCAGTGAATATATCCATGGTGCAAAACAGAGAATGCCATCCTGCTGGCCAGTGAATATATACATGGTGCCAAACAGAGAATGCCATCCTGCTGGCCAGTGAATATATCCATGGTGCAAAACAGAGAATGCCATCCTGCTGGCCAGTGAATATATCCATGGTGCAAAACAGAGAATGCCATCCTGCTGGCCAGTGAATATATCCATGGTGCAAAACAGAGAATGCCATCCTGCTGGCCTGTGAATATATACATGGTGCAAAACAGAGAATGCCATCCTGCTGGCCAGTGAATATATACATGGTGCAAAACAGAGAATGCCATCCTGCTGGCCAGTGAATATATACATGGTGCAAAACAGAGAATGCCATCCTGCTGGCCAGTGAATATATCCATGGAGCAAAACAGAGAATGCCATCCTGCTGGCCAGTGAATATATCCATGGTGCAAAACAGAGAATGCCATCCTGCTGGCCAGTGAATATATCCATGGTGCAAAACAGAGAATGCCATCCTGCTGGCCAGTGAATATATCCATGGTGCAAAACAGAGAATGTCACCCTGCTGGCCAGTGAATGTATACATGGTGCAAAACAGAGAATGTCATCCTGCTGGCCAGTGAATGTATACATGGTGCAAAACAGAGAATGCCATCCTGCTGGCCAGTGAATATATCCATGGTGCAAAACAGAGAATGCCATCCTGCTGGCTAGTGAATATACACATGGTGCAAAACAGAGAATGCCATCCTGCTGGCCAATGTATATATCCATGGTGCAAAACAGAGAATGCCATCCTGCTGGCCAGTGAATATATCCATGGTGCAAAACAGAGAATGCCATCCTGCTGGCCAGTGAATATATACATGGTGCAAAACAGAGAATGCCATCCTGCTGGCCAGTGAATATATACATGGTGCAAAACAGAGAATGCCATCCTGCTGGCTAGTGAATATATACATGGTGCAAAACAGAGAATGCCATCCTGCTGGCCAGTCAATATATCCATGGTGCAAAACAGAGAATGCAATCCTGCTGGCCAGTGAATATATACATGGTGCAAAACAGAGAATGCCATCCTGCTGGCCAGTGAATATATCCATGGTGCAAAACAGAGAATGCCATCCTGCTGGCCAGTGAATATATCCATGGTGCAAAACAGAGAATGCCATCCTGCTGGCCAGTGAATATATACATGGTGCAAAACAGAGAATGCCATCCTGCTGGCCAGTGAATATATCCATGGTGCAAAACAGAGAATGCCATCCTGCTGGCCAGTGAATATACACATGGTGCAAAACAGAGAATGCCATCCTGCTGGCCAGTGAATATATCCATGGTGTAAAACAGAGAATGCCATCCTGCTAGCCAGTGAATATATACATGGTGCAAAACCGAGAATGCCATCCTGCTGGCCAGTGAATATATACATGGTGCAAAACAGAGAATGCCATCCTGCTGGCCAGTGAATATATCCATGGTGCAAAACAGAGAATGCCATCCTGCTGGCCAGTGAATATATCCATGGTGCAAAACAGAGAATGCCATCCTGCTGGCCAGTGAATATATCCATGGTGCAAAACAGAGAATTCTATCCTGCTGGCCAGTGAATAAATACATGGTGCAAAACAGAGAATGCCATCCTGCTGGCCAGTGAATATATACATGGTGCAAAACAGAGAATGCCATCCTGCTGGCTAGTGAATATACACATGGTGCAAAACAGAGAATGCCATCCTGCTGGCCAGTGAATATATAAATGGTGCAAAACAGAGAATGCCATCCTGCTGGCCAGTGAATATATACATGGTGCAAAACAGAGAATGCCATCCTGCTGGCCAGTGAATATATACATGGTGCAAAACAGAGAATGCCATCCTGCTGGCCAGTGAATATATCCATGGTGCAAAACAGAGAATGCCATCCTGCTGGCCAGTGAATATACACATGGTGCAAAACAGAGAATGCCATCCTGCTGGCCAGTGAATATATCCATGGTGCAAAACAGAGAATGCCATCCTGCTGGCCAGTGAATATATACATGGTGCAAAACAGAGAATGCCATCCTGCTGGCCAGTGAATATATCCATGGTGCAAAACAGAGAATGCCATCCTGCTGGCCAGTGAATATATCCATGGTGCAAAACAGAGAATGCCATCCTGCTGGCCAGTGAATATATCCATGGTGCAAAACAGAGAATGCCATCCTGCTGGCCAGTGAATATACATATGGTGCAAAACAGAGAATGCCATCCTGCTGGCCAGTGAATATATCCATGGTGCAAAACAGAGAATGCCATCCTGCTGGCCAGTGAATATATCCATGGTGCAAAACAGAGAATGCCATCCTGCTGGCCACTGAATATATCCATGGTGCAAAACAGAGAATGCCATCCTGCTGGCCAGTGTATATATACATGGTGCAAAACAGAGAATGCAATCCTGCTGGTCAGTGAATATATACATGGTGCAAAACAGAGAATGCCATCCTGCTGGCCAGTGAATATATCCATGGTGCAAAACAGAGAATGCCATCCTGCTGGTCAGTGAATATATACATGGTGCAAAACAGAGAATGCCATCCTGCTGGCCAGTGAATATACACATGGTGCAAAACAGAGAATGCCATCCTGCTGGCCAGTGAATATATACATGGTGCAAAACAGAGAATGCCATCCTGCTGGCCAGTGAATATATCCATGGTGCAAAACAGAGAATGCCATCCTGCTGGCCAGTGAATATATCCATGGTGCAAAACAGAGAATGCCATCCTGCTGGCCAGTGAATATATACATGGGGCAAAACAGAGAATGCCATCCTGCTGGGCAGTGAATATATCCATGGTGCAAAACAGAGAATGCCATCCTGCTGGCCAGTGAATATACACATGGTGCAAAACAGAGAATGCCATCCTGCTGGCCAGTGAATATATACATGGTGCAAAACAGAGAATGCCATCCTGCTGGCCAGTGAATATATACATGGTGCAAAACAGAGAATGCCATCCTGCTGGCCAGTGAATATATACATGGTGCAAAACAGAGAATGCCATCCTGCTGGCAAGTGAATATATACATGGTGCAAAACAGAGAATGCCATCCTGCTGGCCAGTGAATATATCCATGGTGCAAAACAGAGAATGCCATCCTGCTGGCCAGTGAATATACACATGGTGCAAAACAGAGAATGCCATCCTGCTGGCCAGAGAATATATCCATGGTGCAAAACAGAGAATGCCATCCTGCTGGCCAGTGAATATATACATGGGGCAAAACAGAGAATGCCATCCTGCTGGCCAGTGAATATATACATGGTGCAAAACAGAGAATGCCATCCTGCTGGCCAGTGAATATATACATGGTGCAAAACAGAGAATGCCATCCTGCTGGCCAGTGAATATATCCATGGTGCAAAACAGAGAATGCCATCCTGCTGGGCAGTGAATATATCCATGGTGCAAAACAGAGAATGCCATCCTGCTGGCCAGTGAATATACACATGGTGCAAAACAGAGAATGCCAACCTGCTGGCCAGTGAATATATACATGGTGCAAAACAGAGAATGCCATCCTGCTGGCCAGTGAATATATACATGGTGCAAAACAGAGAATGCCATCCTGCTGGCCAGTGAATATATACATGGTGCAAAACAGAGAATGCCATCCTGCTGGCCAGTGAATATATACATTGTGCAAAACAGAGAATGCCATCCTGCTGGCCAGTGAATATATCCATGGTGCAAAACAGAGAATGCCATCCTGCTGGCCAGTGAATATACACATGGTGCAAAACAGAGAATGCCATCCTGCTGGCCAGAGAATATATCCATGGTGCAAAACAGAGAATGCCATCCTGCTGGCCAGTGAATATATACATGGGGCAAAACAGAGAATGCCATCCTGCTGGCCAGTGAATATATACATGGTGCAAAACAGAGAATGCCATCCTGCTGGCCAGTGAATATATCCATGGTGCAAAACAGAGAATGCCATCCTGCTGGCCAGTGAATATATCCATGGTGCAAAACAGAGAATGCCATCCTGCTGGCCAGTGAATATATCCATGGTGCAAAACAGAGAATGCCATCCTGCTGGCCAGTGAATATATACATGGGGCAAAACAGAGAATGCCATCCTGCTGGCCAGTGAATATATACATGGGGCAAAACAGAGAATGCCATCCTGCTGGCCAGTGAATATATCCATGGTGCAAAACAGAGAATGCCATCCTGCTGGCCAGTGAATATATCCATGGTGCAAAACAGAGAATGCAATCCTGCTGGCCAGTGAATATATCCATGGTGCAAAACAGAGAATGCCATCCTGCTGGCCAGTGAATATATCCATGGTGCAAAACAGAGAATGCCATCCTGCTGGCCAGTGAATATACACATGGTGCAAAACAGAGAATGCCATCCTGCTGGCCAGTGAATATGTCCATGGTGCAAAACAGAGAATGCCATCCTGCTGGAAAGTGAATATATAAATGGTGCAAAACAGAGAATGCCATTCTGCTGGCCAGTGAATATATCCATGGAGCGAAACAGAGAATGCCATCCTGCTGGCCAGTGAATATATCCATGGTACAAAACAGAGAATGCCATCCTGCTGGCCAGTGAATATATCCATGGTGCAAAACAGAGAATGCCATCCTGCTGGCCAGTGAATATATCCATGGTGCAAAACAGAGAATGCCATCCTGCTGGCCAGTGAATATACACATGGTGCAAAACAGAGAATGCCATCCTGCTGGCCAGTGAATATATACATGGTGCAAAACAGAGAATGCCATCCTGCTGGCCAGTGAATATATACATGGTGCAAAACAGAGAATGCCATCCTGCTGGCCAGTGAATATATACATGGTGCAAAACAGAGAATGCCATCCTGCTGGCAAGTGAATATATACATGGTGCAAAACAGAGAATGCCATCCTGCTGGCCAGTGAATATATCCATGGTGCAAAACAGAGAATGCCATCCTGCTGGCCAGTGAATATACACATGGTGCAAAACAGAGAATGCCATCCTGCTGGCCAGAGAATATATCCATGGTGCAAAACAGAGAATGCCATCCTGCTGGCCAGTGAATATATACATGGGGCAAAACAGAGAATGCCATCCTGCTGGCCAGTGAATATATACATGGTGCAAAACAGAGAATGCCATCCTGCTGGCCAGTGAATATATACATGGTGCAAAACAGAGAATGCCATCCTGCTGGCCAGTGAATATATCCATGGTGCAAAACAGAGAATGCCATCCTGCTGGCCAGTGAATATATACATGGGGCAAAACAGAGAATGCCATCCTGCTGGGCAGTGAATATATCCATGGTGCAAAACAGAGAATGCCATCCTGCTGGCCAGTGAATATACACATGGTGCAAAACAGAGAATGCCAACCTGCTGGCCAGTGAATATATACATGGTGCAAAACAGAGAATGCCATCCTGCTGGCCAGTGAATATATACATGGTGCAAAACAGAGAATGCCATCCTGCTGGCCAGTGAATATATACATGGTGCAAAACAGAGAATGCCATCCTGCTGGCCAGTGAATATATACATTGTGCAAAACAGAGAATGCCATCCTGCTGGCCAGTGAATATATCCATGGTGCAAAACAGAGAATGCCATCCTGCTGGCCAGTGAATATACACATGGTGCAAAACAGAGAATGCCATCCTGCTGGCCAGAGAATATATCCATGGTGCAAAACAGAGAATGCCATCCTGCTGGCCAGTGAATATATACATGGGGCAAAACAGAGAATGCCATCCTGCTGGCCAGTGAATATATACATGGTGCAAAACAGAGAATGCCATCCTGCTGGCCAGTGAATATATCCATGGTGCAAAACAGAGAATGCCATCCTGCTGGCCAGTGAATATATCCATGGTGCAAAACAGAGAATGCCATCCTGCTGGCCAGTGAATATATCCATGGTGCAAAACAGAGAATGCCATCCTGCTGGCCAGTGAATATATACATGGGGCAAAACAGAGAATGCCATCCTGCTGGCCAGTGAATATATACATGGGGCAAAACAGAGAATGCCATCCTGCTGGCCAGTGAATATATCCATGGTGCAAAACAGAGAATGCCATCCTGCTGGCCAGTGAATATATCCATGGTGCAAAACAGAGAATGCAATCCTGCTGGCCAGTGAATATATCCATGGTGCAAAACAGAGAATGCCATCCTGCTGGCCAGTGAATATATCCATGGTGCAAAACAGAGAATGCCATCCTGCTGGCCAGTGAATATACACATGGTGCAAAACAGAGAATGCCATCCTGCTGGCCAGTGAATATGTCCATGGTGCAAAACAGAGAATGCCATCCTGCTGGAAAGTGAATATATAAATGGTGCAAAACAGAGAATGCCATTCTGCTGGCCAGTGAATATATCCATGGAGCGAAACAGAGAATGCCATCCTGCTGGCCAGTGAATATATCCATGGTACAAAACAGAGAATGCCATCCTGCTGGCCAGTGAATATATCCATGGTGTAAAACAGAGAATGCCATCCTGCTGGCCAGTGAATATATACATGGTGCAAAACAGAGAATGCCATCCTGCTGGCCAGTGAATATATCCATGGTGCAAAACAGAGAATGCCATCCTGCTGGCCAGTGAAT
Organism: Phyllobates terribilis; assembly: GCF_046119375.1. Classification (NCBI taxonomy): domain Eukaryota; kingdom Metazoa; phylum Chordata; class Amphibia; order Anura; family Dendrobatidae; genus Phyllobates; species Phyllobates terribilis. The sequence continues at coordinate 16,996,931 of NW_027362767.1, read as the reverse complement.
ATATATATGGTGCAAAACAGAGAATGCCATCCTGCTGGCCAGTGTATATATCCATGGTGCAAAACAGAGAATGCCATCCTGCTGGCCAGTGAATATATACATGGTGCAAAACAGAGAATGCCATCCTGCTGGCCAGTGAATATATACATGGTGCAAAACAGAGAATGCCATCCTGCTGGCCAGTGAATATATACATGGGGCAAAACAGAAAATGCCATCCTGCCGGCCAGTGAATATATACATGGGGCAAAACAGAAAATGCCATCCTGCCGGCCAGTGAATATATACATGGTGCAAAACAGAGAATGCCATCCTGCCGGCCAGTGAATATATACATGGTGCAAAACAGAGAATGCCATCCTGCTGGCCAGTGAATATATACATGGTGCAAAACAGAGAATGCCATCCTGCTGGCCAGTGAATATATCCATGGTGCAAAACAGAGAATGCCATCCTGCTGGTCAGTGAATATATACATGGTGCAAAACAGAGAATGCCATCCTGCTGGGCAGTGAATATATCCATGGTGCAAAACAGAGAATGCCATCCTGCTGGGCAGTGAATATATCCATGGTGCAAAACAGAGAATGCCATCCTGCTGGCCAGTGAATATATCCATGGTGCAAAACAGAGAATGTAATCCTGCTGGCCAGTGAATATATCCATGGTGCAAAACAGAGAATGCCATCCTGCTGGCCAGTGAATATATCCATGGTGCAAAACAGAGAATGCCATCCTGCTGGCCAGTGAATATATCCATGGTGCAAAACAGAGAATGCCATCCTGCTGGCCAGTGAATATATACATGGTGCAAAACAGAGAATGCCATCCTGCTGGCCAGTGAATATATCCATGGTGCAAAACAGAGAATGCCATCCTGCTGGCCAGTGAATATATCCATGGTGCAAAACAGAGAATGCCATCCTGCTGGCCAGTGAATATATACATGGTGCAAAACAGAGAATGCCATCCTGCTGGCCAGTGAATATATCCATGGTGCAAAACAGAGAATGCCATCCTGCTGGCCAGTGAATGTACACATGGTGCAAAACAGAGAATGCCATCCTGCTGGCCAGTGAATATATACATGGGGCAAAACAGAGAATGCCATCCTGCTGGCCAGTGAATATATCCATGGTGCAAAACAGAGAATGCCATCCTGCTGGCCAGTGAATATATACATGGTGCAAAACAGAGAATGCCATCCTGCTGGCCAGTGAATATACACATGGTGCAAAACAGAGAATGCCATCCTGCTGGCCAGTGAATATGTACACGGTGCAAAACAGAGAATGCCATCCTGCTGGCCAGTGAATATATACACGGTGCAAAACAGAGAATGCCATCCTGCTGGCCAGTGAATATATACATGGTGCAAAATAGAGAATGCCATCCTGCTGGGCAGTGAATATATCCATGGTGCAAAACAGAGAATGCCATCCTGCTGGCCAGTGAATATATCCATGGTGCAAAACAGAGAATGCCATCCTGCTGACCAGTGAATATATCCATGGTGCAAAACAGAGAATGCCATCCTGCTGGCCAGTGAATATATCCATGGTGCAAAACAGAGAATGCCATCCTGCTGGCCAGTGAATATACACATGGTGCAAAACAGAGAATGCCATCCTGCTGGCCAGTGAATATACACATGGTGCAAAATAGAGAATGCCATCCTGCTGGCCAGTGAATATATACATGGTGCAAAACAGAGAATGCCATCCTGCTGGCCAGTGAATATATCCATGGTGCAAAACAGAGAATGCCATCCTGCTGGCCAGTGAATATATCCATGGTGCCAAACAGAGAATGCCATCCTGCTGGCCAGTGAATATATCCATGGTGCAAAACAGAGAATGCCATCCTGCTGGCCAGTGAATATATACATGGTGCCAAACAGAGAATGCCATCCTGCTGGCCAGTGAATATATCCATGGTGCAAAACAGAGAATGCCATCCTGCTGGCCAGTGAATATATCCATGGTGCAAAACAGAGAATGCCATCCTGCTGGCCAGTGAATATATCCATGGTGCAAAACAGAGAATGCCATCCTGCTGGCCTGTGAATATATACATGGTGCAAAACAGAGAATGCCATCCTGCTGGACAGTGAATATATACATGGTGCAAAACAGAGAATGCCATCCTGCTGGCCAGTGAATATATACATGGTGCAAAACAGAGAATGCCATCCTGCTGGCCAGTGAATATATACATGGTGCAAAACAGAGAATGCCATCCTGCTGGCCAGTGAATATATCCATGGTGCAAAACAGAGAATGCCATCCTGCTGGCCAGTGAATATATCCATGGTGCAAAACAGAGAATGCCATCCTGCTGGCCAGTGAATATATCCATGGTGCAAAACAGAGAATGCCATCCTGCTGGCCAGTGAATATATCCATGGTGCAAAACAGAGAATGTCATCCTGCTGGCCAGTGAATATATCCATGGTGCAAAACAGAGAATGCCATCCTGCTGGCCAGTGAATATATCCATGGTGCAAAACAGAGAATGCCATCCTGCTGGCCAGTGAATATACACATGGTGCAAAACAGAGAATGCCATCCTGCTGGCTAGTGAATATACACATGGTGCAAAACAGAGAATGCCATCCTGCTGGCCAATGTATATATCCATGGTGCAAAACAGAGAATGCCATCCTGCTGGCCAGTGAATATATCCATGGTGCAAAACAGAGAATGCCATCCTGCTGGCCAGTGAATATATACATGGTGCAAAACAGAGAATGCCATCCTGCTGGCCAGTGAATATATACATGGTGCAAAACAGAGAATGCCATCCTGCTGGCTAGTGAATATATACATGGTGCAAAACAGAGAATGCCATCCTGCTGGCCAGTGAATATATCCATGGTGCAAAACAGAGAATGCAATCCTGCTGGCCAGTGAATATATACATGGTGCAAAACAGAGAATGCCATCCTGCTGGCCAGTGAATATATCCATGGTGCAAAACAGAGAATGCCATCCTGCTGGCCAGTGAATATATCCATGGTGCAAAACAGAGAATGCCATCCTGCTGGCCAGTGAATATATACATGGTGCAAAACAGAGAATGCCATCCTGCTGGCCAGTGAATATATACATGGTGCAAAACAGAGAATGCCATCCTGCTGGCCAGTGAATATATCCATGGTGCAAAACAGAGAATGCCATCCTGCTGGCCAGTGAATATACACATGGTGCAAAACAGAGAATGCCATCCTGCTGGCCAGTGAATATATCCATGGTGTAAAACAGAGAATGCCATCCTGCTAGCCAGTGAATATATACATGGTGCAAAACCGAGAATGCCATCCTGCTGGCCAGTGAATATATACATGGTGCAAAACAGAGAATGCCATCCTGCTGGCCAGTGAATATATCCATGGTGCAAAACAGAGAATGCCATCCTGCTGGCCAGTGAATATATCCATGGTGCAAAACAGAGAATTCTATCCTGCTGGCCAGTGAATATATACATGGTGCAAAACAGAGAATGCCATCCTGCTGGCCAGTGAATATATACATGGTGCAAAACAGAGAATGCCATCCTGCTGGCCAGTGAATATATACATGGTGCAAAACAGAGAATGCCATCCTGCTGGCCAGTGAATATACACATGGTGCAAAACAGAGAATGCCATCCTGCTGGCCAGTGAATATATCCATGGTGCAAAACAGAGAATGCCATCCTGCTGGCCAGTGAATATATCCATGGTGCAAAACAGAGAATGCCATCCTGCTGGCCAGTGAATATATCCATGGTGCAAAACAGAGAATGCCATCCTGCTGGCCAGTGAATATACACATGGTGCAAAACAGAGAATGCCATCCTGCTGGCCAGTGAATATATCCATGGTGCAAAACAGAGAATGCCATCCTGCTGGCCAGTGAATATATCCATGGTGCAAAACAGAGAATGCCATCCTGCTGGCCACTGAATATATCCATGGTGCAAAACAGAGAATGCCATCCTGCTGGCCACTGAATATATACATGGTGCAAAACAGAGAATGCCATCCTGCTGGCCAGTGAATATATCCATGGTGCAAAACAGAGAATGCCATCCTGCTGGTCAGTGAATATATACATGGTGCAAAACAGAGAATGCCATCCTGCTGGCCAGTGAATATACACATGGTGCAAAACAGAGAATGCCATCCTGCTGGCCAGTGAATATACACATGGTGCAAAACAGAGAATGCCATCCTGCTGGCCAGTGAATATATCCATGGTGCAAAACAGAGAATGCCATCCTGCTGGCCAGTGAATATATACATGGTGCAAAACAGAGAATGCCATCCTGCTGGCCAGTGAATATATCCATGGTGCAAAACAGAGAATGCCATCCTGCTGGCCAGTGAATGTACACATGGTGCAAAACAGAGAATGCCATCCTGCTGGCCAGTGAATATATACATGGGGCAAAACAGAGAATGCCATCCTGCTGGCCAGTGAATATATCCATGGTGCAAAACAGAAAATGCCATCCTGCTGGCCAGTGAATATATACATGGTGCAAAACAGAGAATGCCATCCTGCTGGCCAGTGAATATACACATGGTGCAAAACAGAGAATGCCATCCTGCTGGCCAGTGAATATGTACACGGTGCAAAACAGAGAATGCCATCCTGCTGGCCAGTGAATATATACACGGTGCAAAACAGAGAATGCCATACTGCTGGCCAGTGAATATATACATGGTGCAAAATAGAGAATGCCATCCTGCTGGGCAGTGAATATATCCATGGTGCAAAACAGAGAATGCCATCCTGCTGGCCAGTGAATATATACATGGTGCAAAACAGAGAATGCCATCCTGCTGGCCAGTGAATATATACATGGTGCAAAACAGAGAATGCCATCCTGCTGGCCAGTGAATATATCCATGGTGCAAAACAGAGAATGCCATCCTGCTGGCCAGTGAATATATCCATGGTGCAAAACAGAGAATGCCATCCTGCTGACCAGTGAATATATCCATGGTGCAAAACAGAGAATGCCATCCTGCTGGCCAGTGAATATATCCATGGTGCAAAACAGAGAATGCCATCCTGCTGGCCAGTGAATATACACATGGTGCAAAACAGAGAATGCCATCCTGCTGGCCAGTGAATATACACATGGTGCAAAATAGAGAATGCCATCCTGCTGGCCAGTGAATATATACATGGTGCAAAACAGAGAATGCCATCCTGCTGGCCAGTGAATATATCCATGGTGCAAAACAGAGAATGCCATCCTGCTGGCCAGTGAATATATCCATGGTGCCAAACAGAGAATGCCATCCTGCTGGCCAGTGAATATATCCATGGTGCAAAACAGAGAATGCCATCCTGCTGGCCAGTGAATATATACATGGTGCCAAACAGAGAATGCCATCCTGCTGGCCAGTGAATATATCCATGGTGCAAAACAGAGAATGCCATCCTGCTGGCCAGTGAATATATCCATGGTGCAAAACAGAGAATGCCATCCTGCTGGCCAGTGAATATATCCATGGTGCAAAACAGAGAATGCCATCCTGCTGGCCTGTGAATATATACATGGTGCAAAACAGAGAATGCCATCCTGCTGGCCAGTGAATATATACATGGTGCAAAACAGAGAATGCCATCCTGCTGGCCAGTGAATATATACATGGTGCAAAACAGAGAATGCCATCCTGCTGGCCAGTGAATATATCCATGGAGCAAAACAGAGAATGCCATCCTGCTGGCCAGTGAATATATCCATGGTGCAAAACAGAGAATGCCATCCTGCTGGCCAGTGAATATATCCATGGTGCAAAACAGAGAATGCCATCCTGCTGGCCAGTGAATATATCCATGGTGCAAAACAGAGAATGTCACCCTGCTGGCCAGTGAATGTATACATGGTGCAAAACAGAGAATGTCATCCTGCTGGCCAGTGAATGTATACATGGTGCAAAACAGAGAATGCCATCCTGCTGGCCAGTGAATATATCCATGGTGCAAAACAGAGAATGCCATCCTGCTGGCTAGTGAATATACACATGGTGCAAAACAGAGAATGCCATCCTGCTGGCCAATGTATATATCCATGGTGCAAAACAGAGAATGCCATCCTGCTGGCCAGTGAATATATCCATGGTGCAAAACAGAGAATGCCATCCTGCTGGCCAGTGAATATATACATGGTGCAAAACAGAGAATGCCATCCTGCTGGCCAGTGAATATATACATGGTGCAAAACAGAGAATGCCATCCTGCTGGCTAGTGAATATATACATGGTGCAAAACAGAGAATGCCATCCTGCTGGCCAGTCAATATATCCATGGTGCAAAACAGAGAATGCAATCCTGCTGGCCAGTGAATATATACATGGTGCAAAACAGAGAATGCCATCCTGCTGGCCAGTGAATATATCCATGGTGCAAAACAGAGAATGCCATCCTGCTGGCCAGTGAATATATCCATGGTGCAAAACAGAGAATGCCATCCTGCTGGCCAGTGAATATATACATGGTGCAAAACAGAGAATGCCATCCTGCTGGCCAGTGAATATATCCATGGTGCAAAACAGAGAATGCCATCCTGCTGGCCAGTGAATATACACATGGTGCAAAACAGAGAATGCCATCCTGCTGGCCAGTGAATATATCCATGGTGTAAAACAGAGAATGCCATCCTGCTAGCCAGTGAATATATACATGGTGCAAAACCGAGAATGCCATCCTGCTGGCCAGTGAATATATACATGGTGCAAAACAGAGAATGCCATCCTGCTGGCCAGTGAATATATCCATGGTGCAAAACAGAGAATGCCATCCTGCTGGCCAGTGAATATATCCATGGTGCAAAACAGAGAATTCTATCCTGCTGGCCAGTGAATATATACATGGTGCAAAACAGAGAATGCCATCCTGCTGGCCAGTGAATATATACATGGTGCAAAACAGAGAATGCCATCCTGCTGGCTAGTGAATATACACATGGTGCAAAACAGAGAATGCCATCCTGCTGGCCAGTGAATATATAAATGGTGCAAAACAGAGAATGCCATCCTGCTGGCCAGTGAATATATACATGGTGCAAAACAGAGAATGCCATCCTGCTGGCCAGTGAATATATACATGGTGCAAAACAGAGAATGCCATCCTGCTGGCCAGTGAATATATCCATGGTGCAAAACAGAGAATGCCATCCTGCTGGCCAGTGAATATACACATGGTGCAAAACAGAGAATGCCATCCTGCTGGCCAGTGAATATATCCATGGTGCAAAACAGAGAATGCCATCCTGCTGGCCAGTGAATATATACATGGTGCAAAACAGAGAATGCCATCCTGCTGGCCAGTGAATATATCCATGGTGCAAAACAGAGAATGCCATCCTGCTGGCCAGTGAATATATCCATGGTGCAAAACAGAGAATGCCATCCTGCTGGCCAGTGAATATATCCATGGTGCAAAACAGAGAATGCCATCCTGCTGGCCAGTGAATATACATATGGTGCAAAACAGAGAATGCCATCCTGCTGGCCAGTGAATATATCCATGGTGCAAAACAGAGAATGCCATCCTGCTGGCCAGTGAATATATCCATGGTGCAAAACAGAGAATGCCATCCTGCTGGCCAGTGAATATATCCATGGTGCAAAACAGAGAATGCCATCCTGCTGGCCACTGAATATATCCATGGTGCAAAACAGAGAATGCCATCCTGCTGGCCAGTGTATATATACATGGTGCAAAACAGAGAATGCAATCCTGCTGGTCAGTGAATATATACATGGTGCAAAACAGAGAATGCCATCCTGCTGGCCAGTGAATATATCCATGGTGCAAAACAGAGAATGCCATCCTGCTGGTCAGTGAATATATACATGGTGCAAAACAGAGAATGCCATCCTGCTGGCCAGTGAATATACACATGGTGCAAAACAGAGAATGCCATCCTGCTGGCCAGTGAATATATACATGGTGCAAAACAGAGAATGCCATCCTGCTGGCCAGTGAATATATCCATGGTGCAAAACAGAGAATGCCATCCTGCTGGCCAGTGAATATATCCATGGTGCAAAACAGAGAATGCCATCCTGCTGGCCAGTGAATATATACATGGGGCAAAACAGAGAATGCCATCCTGCTGGGCAGTGAATATATCCATGGTGCAAAACAGAGAATGCCATCCTGCTGGCCAGTGAATATACACATGGTGCAAAACAGAGAATGCCATCCTGCTGGCCAGTGAATATATACATGGTGCAAAACAGAGAATGCCATCCTGCTGGCCAGTGAATATATACATGGTGCAAAACAGAGAATGCCATCCTGCTGGCCAGTGAATATATACATGGTGCAAAACAGAGAATGCCATCCTGCTGGCCAGTGAATATATACATGGTGCAAAACAGAGAATGCCATCCTGCTGGCCAGTGAATATATCCATGGTGCAAAACAGAGAATGCCATCCTGCTGGCCAGTGAATATACACATGGTGCAAAACAGAGAATGCCATCCTGCTGGCCAGAGAATATATCCATGGTGCAAAACAGAGAATGCCATCCTGCTGGCCAGTGAATATATACATGGGGCAAAACAGAGAATGCCATCCTGCTGGCCAGTGAATATATACATGGTGCAAAACAGAGAATGCCATCCTGCTGGCCAGTGAATATATACATGGTGCAAAACAGAGAATGCCATCCTGCTGGCCAGTGAATATATCCATGGTGCAAAACAGAGAATGCCATCCTGCTGGCCAGTGAATATATCCATGGTGCAAAACAGAGAATGCCATCCTGCTGGCCAGTGAATATATCCATGGTGTAAAACAGAGAATGCCATCCTGCTGGCCAGTGAATATATCCATGGTGCAAAACAGAGAATGCCATCCTGCTGGCCAGTGAATATATACATGGGGCAAAACAGAGAATGCCATCCTGCTGGCCAGTGAATATATACATGGGGCAAAACAGAGAATGCCATCCTGCTGGCCAGTGAATATATCCATGGTGCAAAACAGAGAATGCCATCCTGCTGGCCAGTGAATATATCCATGGTGCAAAACAGAGAATGCCATCCTGCTGGCCAGTGAATATATCCATGGTGCAAAACAGAGAATGCCATCCTGCTGGCCAGTGAATATATCCATGGTGCAAAACAGAGAATACCATCCTGCTGGCCAGTGAATATACACATGGTGCAAAACAGAGAATGCCATCCTGCTGGCCAGTGAATATGTCCATGGTGCAAAACAGAGAATGCCATCCTGCTGGCCAGTGAATATATCCATGGTGCAAAACAGAGAATGCCATCCTGCTGGCCAGTGAATATATACATGGTGCAAAAGAGAGAATGCCATCCTGCTGGCCAGTGAATATATCCATGGTGCAAAACAGAGAATGCCATCCTGCTGGCCAGTGAATGTACACATGGTGCAAAACAGAGAATGCCATCCTGCTGGCCAGTGAATATATACATGGGGCAAAACAGAGAATGCCATCCTGCTGGCCAGTGAATATATACATGGTGCAAAACAGAGAATGCCATCCTGCTGGCCAGTGAATATATCCATGGTGCAAAACAGAGAATGCCATCCTGCTGGCCAGTGAATATATCCATGGTGCAAAACAGAGAATGCCATCCTGCTGGCCAGTGAATATATCCATGGTGCAAAACAGAGAATGCCATCCTGCTGGCCAGTGAATATATCCATGTTGCAAAACAGAGAATGCCATCCTGCTGGCCAGTGAATATATCCATGGTGCAAAACAGAGAATGCCATCCTGCTGGCCAGTGAATATATCCATGGTGCAAAACAGAGAATGCCATCCTGCTGGCCAGTGAATATATCCATGGTGCAAAACAGAGAATGCCATCCTGCTGGCCAGTGAATATATACATGGTGCAAAACAGAGAATGCCATCCTGCTGGCCAGTGAATATATCCATGGTGCAAAACAGAGAATGCCATCCTGCTGGCCAGTGAATATACACATGGTGCAAAACAGGGAATGCCATACTGCTGGCCAGTGAATATGTACACGGTGCAAAACAGAGAATGCCATCCTGCTGGCCAGTGAATATATACACGGTGCAAAACAGGGAATGCCATCCTGCTGGCCAGTGAATATATACATGGTGCAAAATAGAGAATGCCATCCTGCTGGGCAGTGAATATATCCATGGTGCAAAACAGAGAATGCCATCCTGCTGGCCAGTGAATATATACATGGTGCAAAACAGAGAATGCCATCCTGCTGGCCAGTGAATATATCCATGGTGCAAAACAGAGAATGCCATCCTGCTGGCCAGTGAATATATCCATGGTGCAAAACAGAGAATGTCATCCTGCTGGCCAGTGAATGTATACATGGTGCAAAACAGAGAATGCCATCCTGCTGGCCAGTGAATATATCCATGGTGCAAAACAGAGAATGCCATCCTGCTGGCCAGTGAATATACACATGGTGCAAAACAGAGAATGCCATCCTGCTGGCCAATGTATATATCCATGGTGCAAAACAGAGAATGCCATCCTGCTGGCCAGTGAATATATCCATGGTGCAAAACAGAGAATGCCATCCTGCTGGCCAGTGAATATATACATGGTGCAAAACTGAGAATGCCATCCTGCTGGCCAGTGAATATATACATGGTGCAAAACAGAGAATGACATCCTGCTGGCTAGTGAATATATACATGGTGCAAAACAGAGAATGCCATCCTGCTGGCCAGTGAATATATACATGGTGCAAAACAGAGAATGCCATCCTGCTGGCCAGTGAATATATACATGGTGCAAAACAGAGAATGCCATCCTGCTGGCCAGTGAATATATACATGGTGCAAAACAGAGAATGCCATCCTGCTGGCCAGTGAATATATACATGGTGCAAAACAGAGAATGCCATCCTGCTGGCCAGTGAATATATACAGTACAGACCAAAAGTTTGGACACACCTTCTCATTTAAAGATTTTTCTGTATTTTCATGAGTTTGAAAATTGTACATGCACACTGAAGGCATCAAAACTATGAATTAACACATGGGGAATTATATACTTAACAAAAAAGTGTGAAACAATTGAAAATATGTCTTATATTCTAGGTTCTTCAAAGTAGCCACCTTTTGCTTTGATGACTGCTTTGCATACTCTTGGCATTCTCTTGATGAGCTTCAAGAGGTAGTCACCGGAAATGGTCTTCCAACAATCTTGAAGGAGTTCCCAGAGATGCTTAGCACTTGTTGGCCCTTTTGCCTTCACTCTGCGGTCCAGCTCACCCCAAACCATCTCGATTGGGTTCAGGTCTGGTGACTGTGGAGGCCAGGTCATCTGGCATAGCACGCCATCACTCTCCGTCTTGGTCAAATAGACCTTACACAGCCTGGAGGTGTGTATAGGGTCATTGTCCTGTTGAAAAATAAATGATGGTCGAACTAAACGCAAACCAGATGGAATAGCATGCCGCTGCAAGATGCTGTGGTAGCCATGCTTGTTCAGTATGCCTTCAATTTTGAATAAATGCTCAACAGTGTCACCAGCAAAGCACCCCCACACCATCACACCTCCTCCATGCTTCACGGTGGGAACCAGGCATGTAGAGTCCATCTGTTCACCTTTTCTTCGTCGCACAAAGACACGGTGGTTGGAACCAAAGATCTCAAATTTGGACTCATCAGACCAAAGCACAGATTTCCACTGGTCTAATGTCCATTCCTTGTGTTCTTTAGCCCAAACAAGTCTCTTCTGCTTGTTGCCTGTCCTTAGCAGTGGTTTCCTAGCAGCTATTTTACCATGAAGGCCTGCTGCACAAAGTCTCCTCTTAACAGTTGTTGTAGAGATGTGTCTGCTGCTAGAACTCTGTGTGGCGTTGACCTGGTCTCTAATCTGAGCTGCTGGTATCCTGCGATTTCTGAGGCTGGTGACTCGGATAAACTTATCCTCAGAAGCAGAGGTGACTATTGGTCTTTCTTTCCTGGTGCGGTCCTCATGTGAGCCAGTTTCTTTGTAGCGCTTGATGGTTTTTGCAACTGCACTTGGGGACACATTCAAAGTATGCCCAATTTTTTTCACTGACTGACCTTCATTTATTAAAGTAATGATGGCCACTCGTTTTTCTTTAATTAGCTGCTCTTTTCTTGCCATAATACAAATTCTAACAGTCTATTCAGTAGGATTATCAGCTGTGCATCCACTTGACTTCTGCACAACACAACTGATGGTCCCAATCCCATTTATCAGGCAAGAAATCCCACTTATTAAACCTGACAGGGCACACCTGTGAAGTGAAAACCATTTCCGGTGACTACCTCTTGAAGCTCATCAAGAGAATGCCAAGAGTGTGCAAAGCAGTCATCAAAGCAAAAGGTGGCTACTTTGAAGAACCTAGAATATGACATATTTTCAGTTGTTTCACACTTTTTTGTTAAGTATATAATTCCACATGTGTTAATTCATAGTTTTGATGCCTTCAGTGTGAATGTACAATTTTCAAACTCATGAAAATACAGAAAAATCTTTAAATGAGAAGGCGTGTCCAAACTTTTGGTCTGTACTGTACATGGGGCAAAACAGAGAATGCCATCCTGCTGGCCAGTGAATATGTACACGGTGCAAAACAGAGAATGCCATCCTGCTGGCCAGTGAATATATACATGGTGCAAAACAGAGAATGCCATCCTGCTGGCCAGTGAATATATACATGGTGCAAAACAGAGAATGCCATCCTGCTGGCCAGTGAATATACACATGGTGCAAAACAGAGAATGCCATCCTGCTGGCCAGAGAATATATCCATGGTGCAAAACAGAGAATGCCATCCTGCTGGCCAGTGAATATATACATGGGGCAAAACAGAGAATGCCATCCTGCTGGCCAGTGAATATATACATGGTGCAAAACAGAGAATGCCATCCTGCTGGCCAGTGAATATATACATGGTGCAAAACAGAGAATGCCATCCTGCTGGCCAGTGAATATATCCATGGTGCAAAACAGAGAATGCCATCCTGCTGGCCAGTGAATATATCCATGGTGCAAAACAGAGAATGCCATCCTGCTGGCCAGTGAATATATCCATGGTGCAAAACAGAGAATGCCATCCTGCTGGCCAGTGAATATATCCATGGTGCAAAACAGAGAATGCCATCCTGCTGGCCAGTGAATATATCCATGGTGCAAAACAGAGAATGCCATCCTGCTGGCCAGTGAATATATACATGGGGCAAAACAGAGAATGCCATCCTGCTGGCCAGTGAATATATACATGGGGCAAAACAGAGAATGCCATCCTGCTGGCCAGTGAATATATCCATGGTGCAAAACAGAGAATGCCATCCTGCTGGCCAGTGAATATACACATGGTGCAAAATAGAGAATGCCATCCTGCTGGCCAGTGAATATATACATGGTGCAAAACAGAGAATGCCATCCTGCTGGCCAGTGAATATATCCATCGTGCAAAACAGAGAATGCCATCCTGCCGGCCAGTGAATATATACATGGTGCAAAACAGAGAATGCCATCCTGCTGGCCAGTGAATATATCCATGGTGCAAAACAGAGAATGCCATCCTGCTGGCTAGTGAATATATCCATGGTGCAAAACAGAGAATGCCATCCTGCTGGCCAGTGAATATACACATGGTGCAAAACAGAGAATGCCATCCTGCTGGCCAGTGAATATACACATGGTGCAAAATAGAGAATGCCATCCTGCTGGCCAGTGAATATATACATGGTGCAAAACAGAGAATGCCATCCTGCTGGCCAGTGAATATATCCATGGTGCAAAACAGAGAATGCCATCCTGCTGGCCAGTGAATATATCCATGGTGCCAAACAGAGAATGCCATCCTGCTGGCCAGTGAATATATCCATGGTGCAAAACAGAGAATGCCATCCTGCTGGCCAGTGAATATATACATGGTGCCAAACAGAGAATGCCATCCTGCTGGCCAGTGAATATATCCATGGTGCAAAACAGAGAATGCCATCCTGCTGGCCAGTGAATATATCCATGGTGCAAAACAGAGAATGCCATCCTGCTGGCCAGTGAATATATCCATGGTGCAAAACAGAGAATGCCATCCTGCTGGCCAGTGAATATATACATGGGGCAAAACAGAGAATTCCATCCTGCTGGCCAGTGAATATATACATGGGGCAAAACAGAGAATGCCATCCTGCTGGCCAGTGAATATATCCATGGTGCAAAACAGAGAATGCCATCCTGCTGGCCAGTGAATATACACATGGTGCAAAATAGAGAATGCCATCCTCCTGGCCAGTGAATATATACATGGTGCAAAACAGAGAATGCCATCCTGCTGGCCAGTGAATATATCCATGGTGCAAAACAGAGAATGCCATCCTGCTGGCCAGTGAATATATCCATGGTGCAAAACAGAGAATGCCATCCTGCTGGCCAGTGAATATACACATGGTGCAAAACAGAGAATGACATCCTGCTGGCCAGTGAATATACACATGGTGCAAAATAGAGAATGCCATCCTGCTGGCCAGTGAATATATACATGGTGCAAAACAGAGAATGCCATCCTGCTGGCCAGTGAATATATCCATGGTGCAAAACAGAGAAAACCATCCTGCTGGCCAGTGAATATATCCATGGTGCCAAACAGAGAATGCCATCCTGCTGGCCAGTGAATATATCCATGGTGCAAAACAGAGAATGCCATCCTGCTGGCCAGTGAATATATACTTGGTGCCAAACAGAGAATGCCATGCTGCTGGCCAGTGAATATATCCATGGTGCAAAACAGAGAATGCCATCCTGCTGGCCAGTGAATATATCCATGGTGCAAAACAGAGAATGCCATCCTGCTGGCCAGTGAATATATCCATGGTGCAAAACAGAGAATGCCATCCTGCTGGCCTGTGAATATATACATGGTGCAAAACAGAGAATGCCATCCTGCTGGCCAGTGAATATATACATGGTGCAAAACAGAGAATGCCATCCTGCTGGCCAGTGAATATATACATGGTGCAAAACAGAGAATGCCATCCTGCTGGCCAGTGAATATATCCATGGTGCAAAACAGAGAATGCCATCCTGCTGGCCAGTGAATATATCCATGGTGCAAAACAGAGAATGCCATCCTGCTGGCCAGTGAATATATCCATGGTGCAAAACAGAGAATGTCATCCTGCTGGCCAGTGAATGTATACATGGTGCAAAACAGAGAATGCCATCCTGCTGGCCAGTGAATATATCCATGGTGCAAAACAGAGAATGCCATCCTGCTGGCCAATGTATATATCCATGGTGCAAAACAGAGAATGCCATCCTGCTGGCCAGTGAATATATCCATGGTGCAAAACAGAGAATGCCATCCTGCTGGCCAGTGAATATATACATGGTGCAAAACAGAGAATGCCATCCTGCTGGCCAGTGAATATATACATGGTGCAAAACAGAGAATGCCATCCTGCTGGCTAGTGAATATATACATGGTGCAAAACAGAGAATGCCATCCTGCTGGCCAGTGAATATATCCATGGTGCAAAACAGAGAATGCAATCCTGCTGGCCAGTGAATATATACATGGTGCAAAACAGAGAATGTCATCCTGCTGGCCAGTGAATATATCCATGGTGCAAAACAGAGAATGCCATCCTGCTGGCCAGTGAATATATCCATGGTGCAAAACAGAGAATGCCATCCTGCTGGCCAGTGAATATATACATGGTGCAAAACAGAGAATGCCATCCTGCTGGCCAGTGAATATATCCATGGTGCAAAACAGAGAATGCCATCCTGCTGGCCAGTGAATATACACTTGGTGCAAAACAGAGAATGCCATCCTGCTGGCCAGTGAATATATCCATGGTGTAAAACAGAGAATGCCATCCTGCTAGCCAGTGAATATAAACATGGTGCAAAACCGAGAATGCCATCCTGCTGGCCAGTGAATATATACATGGTGCAAAACAGAGAATGCCATCCTGCTGGCCAGTGAATATATCCATGGTGCAAAACAGAGAATGCCATCCTGCTGGCCAGTGAATATATCCATGGTGCAAAACAGAGAATTCCATCCTGCTGGCCAGTGAATATATACATGGTGCAAAACAGAGAATGCCATCCTGCTGGCCAGTGAATATATACATGGTGCAAAACAGAGAATGCCATCCTGCTGGCCAGTGAATATATCCATGGTGCAAAACAGAGAATGCCATCCTGCTGGCCAGTGAATATACACATGGTGCAAAACAGAGAATGCCATCCTGCTGGCCAGTGAATATATCCATGGTGCAAAACAGAGAATGCCATCCTGCTGGCCAGTGAATATATACATGGTGCAAAACAGAGAATGCCATCCTGCTGGCCAGTGAATATATCCATGGTGCAAAACAGAGAATGCCATCCTGCTGGCCAGTGAATATATCCATGGTGCAAAACAGAGAATCCCATCCTGCTGGCCAGTGAATATATCCATGGTGCAAAACAGAGAATGCCATCCTGCTGGCCAGTGAATATATCCATGGTGCAAAACAGAGAATGCCATAGAATCATAGAATGGTAAAGTTGGAAGGGACCTCCTGGGTCATCTGGTCCAACCCCCTGCTCAAAGCAGGATTCACTAGATCATCTCAGAAAGATGTCTGTCCAGCCTCTGTTTGAAGACGTCCATTGAAGGGGAACTCACCACCTCTCGTGGCAGCCTGTTCCACTCATTAATCACCCTAACTGTCAAAAAGTTTTTTCTAATATCTAATCTGTGTCTCCTCCCATTTAGTTTCATCCCATTGCTTCTAGTCTTTCCTTGTGCAAATGAGAATAAAGATGATCCTTCTACAATGTGACAGCCCTTGACATATTTGTAGACAGCTATTAAGTCTCCTCTCAGTCTTCTTTTTTGCAAGCTAAACATTCCCAAATCCTGCAACCGTTCCTCATAGGACATGGTTTGCAGACCAGTCACCATTCTGGTCGCTCTTCTCTGAACTTGCTCCAGTTTGTCTATGTCTTTTTTAAAATGTCGTGCCCAAAACTGTACACAGTATTCTAGATGAGGTCTGACCAAAGAGGAGTAAAGACCGATAATGACTTCACGTGATCTAGACTGTATGCTTCTGTTAATACATCCCAGAATTGTATTTGCCTTTTTTGCTGCTGCATCACACTGTTGACTCATGTTCAGTCTATGATCTATTAGTATACCTGTCTTTTTCACATGTACTGTTGCTTAGCTCTATTCCTCCCATTTTGTATATGCTTTTTTCATTTTTATTGCCCAGATGTAGTACTTTGCATTTTTCCCTGTTAAAAACCATTCTGTTGGTTGCTGCCCACTGCTCCAGTTTATTTAGGTCTTTTTGAATCCTCTCTCTCTTCTCTAGTATTAGCTATCCTTCCTAGCTTTGTGTCATCAGCAAATTTAATCAGTTTACCCTCAATTCCTTCATCTAAATCATTGATAAAGATGTTGAACAATACAGGTCCCAGGACGGAGCCCTGTGGTACCCCACTTGAGACATTCATCCAGCTGGATGTGAAGCCATTTACAACCACCCTTTGAGTCCGATCACTAAGCCAGTTATGAATCCACCTAACAGTTGCCTGGTCCATTGCATACTTGGTCATTTTTTCAATAAGGATGGTGTGAGATACTTTGTCAAATGCTTTGCTGAAGTCAAGATATACTATATCTACAGCATTTCCCTGATCCACCCAGTCAGTGATTCTGTCATAGAAGGAAATTAAGTTAGTCTGACATGACTTGTTAGTTACAAACCCATGCTGACTCTGGTTAATCACTTCATTCTTATCCATGTACTTACATACATGTTGTTTAATAATTTGTTCAAAGATCTTTCCTGGTATAGAAGTCAGACTCACCGGCCTATAGTTCCCTGGGTCCACCGTCTTCCCCTTTTTGAAGATAGGAACAACATTTGCTCTTCTCCAGTCTTCTGGGACTTCTCCTGTTCTCCAAGAATTTTCAAAGATTATGGAGAGTGGTTCTAAAATTTCTTCTACGATCTCCTTCAGTACTCTGGAGTGTAATTCATCTGGACCTGGAGACTTGAACTCATTTATGTTAGCTAAATATTCCCTCACAATCTTTCTGTTTACAGATAACTTGGATTCCTCTATTCCTTTAAAAGGACAGTGAAGATCAGTTGATGTTACATTTTCTTTCTGAGAGAAAACAGATGCAAAATAGGAATTAAAAAGTTCGGCCTTCTCAACATCCTCTCTTACCATTTCTCCATTTTCATCCTGTAAAAATCCTATAGCATCTTTGACTTTTCTTTTACTTTTGACATACCCCCAAAATCCTTTTTTATTGCTTTTGACATCTCTTGCAAGCCTTAATTCATTGTCAGCTTTAGCTAACCTGATACGTGCCCTGCAGGATCTGCAGACTGCATTATAATCTTCTTTAGATATGCCTCCCTCTTTCCATTTAATAAACATTTCTTTCTTTCTTTTTAGCATGTGTTTAAGTTCTGTGTTCATCCATCCTGGTTTCCTTAAATGCTTCCCATTCTTCCTACTTTTTGGGATTGTTAACGATTGTGCTTTGAGAATCTCATTTTTAAAAAATTCCCATCCTTCCTGGACATTTTTCTCCTTAAGGACATCCAGCCATTGGATCCCTCCTATTCTCTTTCTGAGTCTCTTAAAATCTGCCTTTCTAAAATCTAACCTTGAAGTTTGAGTCTTCACATGTCTTCCTCCTCTAGTTATCCAAAATTCTATAATAGCATGATCGCTGCCTCCTAGGGTCCCAGCCATCTTTACCTCCTCAACCATTTCCTCCCTGTTTATAAGGATTAGATCCAAAGTAGCAGATCCCCTTGTTTTCTCCCCTACCTTTTGGAAGATAAAGTTGTCAGCAAGAGAGGATAAGAATTAGCTTGACCTGTTAGTTCATTTTTGTTTGTCTTTTAAAGGCATGAAGATCCAACAGACAGAAGGAGGGACACTGCCCAAATGTGCTCCCATCGTCTCCCTACATTGCCTACTCTCTGCCCAAACGTGTACCAGTCGTCCTACCACGTCACTCGGATGAAAGATACATTTATACTATATTTCTCCTTTACCGTTATAATCTGTTTCTATTCTTCTCCATCTATCTTTCTATCTTATAAAGAATAACCTACAGCGTGCCAAGGTAAAGTTGTGTCATATTCCATCTTAGAGGAGAATAGATGTTCTGACATTTCAGCGTCTCACACAGCAATCTCATGCTGGAACATAACAGTGGGAGTCGGTGTGATGCCACAACATGGATCCTCTCCTATGATGGAATAAAATGCTACATTGATGTTCCTTTACCATGGAGGACTTAAGGTTATCCCTTGTGTCTTCTGTTAGGAGTCCTGATTTTAACCCCTGCCTGCTGGCACCATTTCTCTGGTTAATGGTTGTGCTGCTCTATTCCGGTGACTATTTATTATCCATCATCATTTTTTTCTTTACTTTTAGCATATATAACATTATTGATGGCAATGTTCAGGAGCAGTTTTTGCAGCCACAGTTTTCTCTTTAGGTGTCAGCCATGCCCCCTAAGACCTAATGTTCACACCTAGACAATGGGAATGTTTTTCTAACGTTCTCAATGGCCATCATTACAGAGACTGATCCTATTGGTGAAGGTGCCTCAGTTTTCTGTATAAAAGGCCAGATCAGAGTCTAATTGCTCAGACTGCTCTTGGCGATCCAGTGTAGCTCTGTTCTCTCTACAGGACTGATCTCCATGGACTGCTTTGCTCTGTCTACTGGACTGCTTTGTCAAATCTACTTTTTGCTCTGATTTCTTTACATACAGCTTTTTCTTTTAACCAACCCACCAATAGCTTAGCTTTTTTTTAAAAAAAAACTTTTGTTTTAATTCTTGGGTTTAAACATGGAATCCATAGTGCAGGTCATCAGGATTCTGTACTAGCTATTACAAGACAGATAAGAACCTTGGCACTCACCGAAGAAGAAAATGCAAAAAAAACAGCAGCGAGGATGAGATCAAGGCTACCCTCGCACAAGCAAAGACAAATCTGGTTGCTGTGGCAGCAAAGGGCCTGGCCATTGAGTACAATGCGGTGGAGGAGCTGGTGTGTGACGGTGGGTGCCTGGAAAAAGTAATTGCATTTCTTAATGGACGTGGTTTTAAAATCATTAATCAGCCATGTCATACAAGAATGACCCAGAAAAATGGCCATTGTGAGAAGGTTCCCAACATGAGGATAGAGGGACTCCTAACAGCTGAGATGACAACCAAAGAACAAGAAGATGCAACCTCAAAGGGAGATTGTGAAGATGCCACAGCCAAAGGAAGGAGCGAAACCAAAGAAGACACGGCCGAGCCAAATGAGGACGATGAAGAAGAAGAAGAATCACCGATGGAAACTGAAGCAGCAACAACTGAGCCCAATGTTGTCTGTGAGTAATCCACTAAGACTTAATATGGCTGAGGCTGGGATGTACACGAGGCATTCTCTGGATTTTTAACCAATTGCTGGATTTGCAAGATATTTATCAAAAACCTTGCAAGTCGTGAGATACAAGCAGGAGGTAGAGAACGTCGCTCGCTTTCTGTACTTCATGGACAAGGAGAAGCCTTCACTGAAGTTGATGTGTATAATATTGAGAAGACCAATGACTATAATAGAGAGTTTTCAATCTGTCAATCCTTTCCGTGTCCAGGCCGGGTGAGGTTTCCCTTGTTGAGTCAAATTAAGCCACAGGCTCCACTCCTGGTGGTGCCCTTCCGTCAATTCCTTTAAGTTTCAGCTTTGGGTTCCGGGGGGAGTATGGTTGCAAAGACTTTGGTTTCACGAACGCTGCTCGGCGGGTCATGGGAATAACACAGCCGGATCGCCAGTTGGCATCATTTATGATCGGAACTACGACAGTATCTGATCGTCTTCGAACCTCCGACTTTCGTTCTTGATTAATGGAAACATTCTTGGCAAATGCTTTCGCCTTCACCTTAATTATATGAAGAATGTCATGGTTCATATACTACCTCATGAATACAACATCCCTTCATCATAAAGACCAGGAGACATATGGAGCAGCGGGAATGTACCTCAGCCAGCTAGGAGGATTTCAGAAGAGGCTCAGCAAAGGAATCTCCAGGGAGAATATCTTGAAGAAGTGTAAAAGAATTAATAGGAAGAAAATGTACCTTGTTACTAGGAAGATAATGTGCCTTGTTACTAGGAAGAAAATGTGCCTGGTTACCTTATTCAATGTAATTAGAATTTTTTATTTCCAGAAAAAAACGCTTATTGGATGAGATGAAAAGACCAGATGAGATGCAATCGATCCTGATAGTTGCAAAGACAGATTTTGAAAAGGCCATAAACAAGGCGGACCAGGATGAAAGGCTTCTAGATAGTGACAAGCTAGTTATTCTCAACTATCTTGAATGCTATATAATCTTGAATAAATTACAACGACATGGTGTGGTGCTAAATATGACTGTAAGTCACCTGTAGTACATTTCCCTTTTTTTATAAATCAATTAGTTAAAGCTTTATTAATGTAAATTTCACACTTTCTTATCTTGTAGGTTGAGGAGTGGAAGAAGAGAGCTCCTTATCGTGAAAGTCATGTAGGAGTAGCCGTACATGAACACAAGACAGCGGTGAACCAGATTGCAGGATTGATTTTGAAAAAAGAAGAAGAAAGGGTAAATATCTGTCTTTCTATCTGTCTGTCTATCTATCTTCTCTATGATTGAGCTAACATTTTCAGTTTATTTTTTAGTGGTTTCAAATTTATATTGAAAAAGTCCGGCCTACATTCCTGAAAAAAATCAATGGACATCAAGAATTTCATTTCTTCATCGGGGGGAAAAATCCACAATGTTTCTAATGATATCGCAAGATTTCATAAAAAGTAAGTACATGAACACAAGACAGCAGCAAACCAGATTGCGGTATTGGTTTTGAATAAAGAGTCTCTGTGTGGCCGTCTCTGTGTGGCCGTCTCTGTGTGGCCGTCTCTGTGTGGCCGTCTCATCTTCCATATACATATTGTTTTATTTTTAGGGGTTTAAAATTTGTATTTAAAGTCCGGCCAACATTCCTGAAAAAATCAATGGACCTCAAATTCTTTATCAGGGGGGAAAATCCAGTGTTTCTAATATCACAAGATTTCTTAAAGTATTTCTGAATATTGACACTTAGATTCTATATATCAACATTAAAAACCTTTTTATTTTAATTTTTTTCTTCTATTGTACAGATTTGGATTAAAGACTGTAGTGCAGCTGTGTTCACACTGTGCAGTAATAAGTCAGTGACCCAAGGAAAGTTTAAAATTTAAATATTTAATTTACAAAAAAATCACAGCTTAAATGCAAATGATGTCCTCCGTATCGCAGCCTGGTGGTCCAAACAGTCCGTGTAAAGGGCATCGCTGTTTCTCCCTCTGAGGTGCACCAGTTATGTTGCCTTCACAGACCTGTGTATGCCTTCATACAGGCTTGCAGTGCAGAGCTTCTTACTGTTGCTAGCAATCCAAAACTCTTGCACACCTGAACCTCTGCTGCCACTTGGGCTGGGGGGAATTATGCGCCCCACTATCATCCTGTAGCTCACTCCAAAAATAAAAGCCCATGTCTAGTTTTTTTAAATCAGACTTTGTCAAATAGTTTGACCTAGTCCAAATTTACTTTGATTTTGCATTGCAACCACAGCGGACTGTGACTGCAATGCATGCCAGCAGGTTCAGTATGCCTCTTTGCGCATCCTGGTGGCTGCATACTGCTCCTCGCATATGATTCAACTCTTCTCCCCCATCCCCTCCATGTGTTCAAACTTGTGGGGTTGAATATTTGTCACCATATAGGGTGCCTGTGACATCGCATTCGCATTTCCCTGTGACTTGTCAGCTCAATGTTCTACTGGAAAAACTGAGCTTAGGGACTCAAAGGCCCACTTAATGGCCAACCACTTCTTCTCTACTACGCTATAATTTTTTTTTTTTTTTTCTGCCGGGGTAAGTTTCCTGCTAAAGTAGGTGACTGGATGTTCTTCTCCATTCACCTCTTGTAACAGAACCACTCCTAGGCCTACCTTTAAGGAGGCATCTGCTTGTACTATAAATCCTTTTGAAGTTGGGGCTGGTGAGGACAGGCCGTCTGCACAACGCCAACTTCATGGATTGCAACACTTCCTCCACCTGAGAGTTTCACCAAACAATGACTGACTTTTTTTTCTTTAAAAGATTGGTCAGGGGTGCCAATCTCTCATCAAAATTGGGTATAAGCCATCGCTAATGCCAAAGCCAAGGAACGCTCTCACCATTTTAGTCAAAGGCCAGTATTGAATGGCCTCAATCTTGTTTGTTTGGGTTTGATAACCCCCGTGACCAATCACGTACTTTAAGTAACGGTCTTCCTTGAGACCTATCGCACGTGTTTTTTTTTTTTTTTGGGTTCGCTATCAAGCTTGTGTAATGCACACGCCCGGGCTGAGTGGCGTGTGCGTGTATATGTAGTGATTCCACTGGACCGTGCCGGAGAGTGAATGCCTGGAGGGGCGTAACTAAGTATCCACCCGATCCGACCAGGGTCGCACAACGGCATACGACGCCAGTGCACCAAGGAGGAACCGAGCAGAGGGACGAGGTGCTACTCCAGGACAGACCCCGGACACGGCTGTTGACCCACACAGGGGAATACAGGAACAGGCAGGTTAGGCTGGCACACAGACTGCTGGGTATAGGCAGACACGGCTGGTATGCAGACTGGCGGATGCTGGTAAGCACGACTGGTGTGCAGGCAGGGAGGTACTGGCAGGTACGACAGGTTGGAGCACCAAGTGGATAAGACCCAGTTCAGACTGGGACTCAGGAACAGAACCGCAGATGCGGTGGACAAACACAGCAGAGTGAGGCCGCCCAGAGCGGCGAGCAAGAGCCGAACAAGACGAGACTGCCTGGAGCAGTGAGCGAGAGAAGAGCACGACAAGGCCACCTGGAGCGGTGAGCGAGAGAGGAGCAGGACGAGACTGCCGGAGCAGCGAGCAAAGGGTCAGAGCAGAGCGAGACTGCCGGAGCAGCGAGCAAAGGGTCAGAGCAGAGCGAGACTGCCGGAGCAGCGAGCAAAGGGTCAGAGCAGAGCGAGACTGCCGGAGCAGCGAGCAAAGGGTCAGAGCAGAGCGAGACTGCCGGAGCAGCGAGCAAAGGGTCAGAGCAGAGCGAGACTGCCGGAGCAGCGAGCAAAGGGTCAGAGCAGAGCGAGACTGCCGGAGCAGCGAGCAAAGGGTCAGAGCAGAGCGAGACTGCCGGAGCAGCGAGCAAAGGGTCAGAGCAGAGCGAGACTGCCGGAGCAGCGAGCAAAGGGTCAGAGCAGAGCGAGACTGCCGGAGCAGCGAGCAAAGGGTCAGAGCAGAGCGAGACTGCCGGAGCAGCGAGCAAAGGGTCAGAGCAGAGCGAGACTGCCGGAGCAGCGAGCAAAGGGTCAGAGCAGAGCGAGACTGCCGGAGCAGCGAGCAAAGGGTCAGAGCAGAGCGAGACTGCCGGAGCAGCGAGCAAAGGGTCAGAGCAGAGCGGAAACCGCAGGAGCGGTGAGCAAGGCAGAGCAGAGCGGAAACCGCAGGAGCGGTGAGCAAGGCAGAGCAGAGCGGAAACCGCAGGAGCGGTGAGCAAGGCAGAGCAGAGCGGAAACCGCAGGAGCGGTGAGCAAGGCAGAGCAGAGTGGAAACCACAGGAGCGGTGAGCAAGGCAGAGCAGGCAAGAACCGCTGGAGCGGTGAGCAAGGCAGAGCAGAGGGGACAGGGCTCTGTTCACACAGAACAGACTGGAAGGGAAAGGCAGAACCAGGTACACACAAGATACTTGCAAAGAAGTAGCGAGTGGACTCTAAACTCACAAACGGGAGTACAGGGACAAAGAGTAGGAGTTAGGTACGGGATCAGATTCTGCAGGAAAAGGGAAGGTACGAACATAGAGAAAAACAGGTAACAGGCTAGGAGAGTATTCAGACAAGAACAGACACAGCAGCACGATACAGGAGCGGGTCTAGGTATGCGGCCCCTAGAAGGCGGAACGAACAGGCTAGGAGCGTGTTCAGACAGGAACAGGCAAGATACAGGAACGGGTCTAGGTATGCGGCCCCTAGAAGGCGGAAAGAACAGGCTAGGAGCGTGTTCACACTGGCCTGGAAATGCAGCCGCCAGGATAGGCAGAAGACAACAGGCTAGAAGACAGTTCAGACAGGACACAGCTCAGACACGGGAACTGATACCACAAGGCAGGAAACATAGACAGGACCTGGCACATCAGTGACAAGAAGCCAACTGACAGAACACAATGCTCAGGCAAGGATTCCAGGGAGGGGCTAGGTTAAATACCAGGTGACAGACAGCAATAGGCTGAGGACGCATCAGGGGTGTGTCTGCAGCAGCTACAAGAAACAGGAAGTGATCGGGCGCCGCCCTTAAGCAGCAAAAACAGAGGCAAGCAGACAGCATGGAGGGAAGCCAGGCTAGCAGACTGGACTGGAGATCAAGTGCGCGCTCTTGCACAGTGGGAGATGGACCACTATGCAAGGACACCGCCAGGTATGTTACTGCTTGCAGCTGAGCGAATCCACTGCCGCTTATACCTGGGACAAGTGGGTATGCCAATTGGTACTAAAGATCATATCGTCCAAATACGCTGATGCGTACCTCTGATGAGGCTGTAATGCTATATCCATCAGTCTCTGGAATGTGGCCAGGGCTCCATGTAACCCAAAAGGCAAGACTACATAGTGATCGAGACCCTCCAGGGTTATAAAGGTTGTATCTTTGTGTTTTTTTTTTTCTGGCCAACTGTCAGGCATCTGCCAGTAACCCTTGGTTAGGTCTAGCGTGGTGAAGTACTGGGCCTGTCCCAGACACTCAATCCACCTGGGGTATTGGATAAAGGACAAACTTTGACACCTCATTCAAATTTCGGAAGCCATTAATCTGTCTGGCTTCGGAATCCGCACAATGGGGCTAGCCCACTCACTCCTGGTCTCCTCAATAACTCCTTACTGGAGCATTTTCTTCACCTCAGCCGGGATGGCTTGCCTCTGGCACATTGTACTGTTTCATTCGTATCCTTAACCGTGGCTCAGTAATGTCATATCTGATCACAGATGTACGGCCAGGCAGTTCTGGGAATACGTCTGAATTCTGCTGCATTAATTTCCAAGCCTCCCACCGCTGTTTTAGTGAGAACATTTCTTATCTTTGCCCCTTCCCCGACCTCCTCCCGGGCCAGTGTGAGTCCACAGAAGATAAGACCAGAGTGACATCCATAATCATACATTCCCAGTCTAGCCAGGCTTTAAGCAGATTGACGTGATATATTTGTTCATGTTTTCTCTTCCCCAGGTTGGTCTACTCTGTAATTTACCTCCCCCACATTTTCTCAGACTTCAAAAGACCCTTGCCACTTGGCTATGAGCTTGCTTTCTGCGGTGGGCACATACTAAATCCCAATCCCCCTTCTTTAAAGGACCTGACTGTGGCCTTTCTATTATACGCTCGGCTCTCTTGTGCCTAGGCATTCAGGAGGTGTTTTTACTATAGGCATGACTGCCACGATCTGATTCTGTATACTTGCCACGGGTTCTATTCCTCTTATATGGAATAGGCTTCTTTGGCCACGTCTAGCAGTCGCTTAGGATGCCTACTGAACGATAGATCAAAGGGTGAGCATTCCATGGAAGTCCGTGGTACCTTGCGAAGGGCAAACATTAGGGCAGTAACATGTCCCAATCCCTCCCATCCTTGGAAACCACTATTTTCAGCATGGATTTGAGGGTTTTATTAAACCGTTTGAATAATCCATTGGTCTATGGGTGGTACACTGACATGCACAACTGATCCTTAAGGCTTTCCTTAGGTAGCCAAAGGCAACATAACATGGCAAACATCCTGCGCAATAAGTTTAGTGGAGGTGTGGAAAATTGGAATGGCCTCTGGGTAAAAAGTAACATAGTGTACAACCACAAGTAGGTGTTTGTGGCCACAAGCTGACTTTACAAGGGGCCCCACTAGATCCATTGCAATCTGTTCAAATGGTACCTCTACTGAGCTACCCCATTTATCTCTATCTCTATCACCCTTTCCCATACCTGGGTCAGGGTAGGATCCTGGAGCTCAACTGTCCCAAATGTTCCCCGGGACACTTCCAGCTCTGGGATCGAATGTGTCCTCGACCTCTCCTGCCAGTATCTCTAGGGGGGTAACCTAATTGGGTTTACACTTTGTCCCTAGGTTGGTAACCCCTGCGGCAGGTATCCTTGACTCGGGATCTTCGGGTTCTTCACCCAGATACGACTTTATCCTGGGAGGTTTAATCTTACTCTCCCACAAGGACCAAAACAGGGGTAAGTCACTTCCCAGCACAGTCCTGTAAGGAAGGGTCCTTACCAATCCTACCACGTTTAACCTCACCGCACGGAGTGGAAAAGGTAACCTCCATTGTAGGATACTCGTGGTGTTCGCTTTGTATGCATATGACCTCAATTTTCCCCCACGTGGATTCTAGCCCAGAGATCAATGACCCATGGACGAGTTTTCCTGAGTCCAAGAGGGGCCTCAGCTCTGTCCATTGATGCGCACCTGGCACAGATGGGGTTTACCCGTTGGACCAACTGGATCTGCAGTGTAGACGGTCTGACCATACATCGACAATCTGCAAGTAAACCTACAGTCAGGGGGCAGTTGGCAGGCACAAATCCTGGCTCTTGACATTGCCAGCACCTGATAGTGGTAGCACTGCTAATTATCAAGACTCCTTTAGGGAAAACTGGTCTCCTGCTGCCCTCACTCCGGGATACCCCCTCAGTATGGGCTCTGTTCGGACTGTCCTAAGTAGAGGGACTCGACCCTTTCCCAGGCTCCTGGGCTTGCAGGGGCCAGCGTGCTGTTCACATTGGGACAAAGTCCCGTACAAAGTCCTGGGTGGCTGTATAACACTTGATCAGGCTAACCATCTGGTCTAGGTTATCTGGGTCCCCTTGCCCTACTCAACGCTGTATGGCAGCTGGCATTGAAACATACGTTGGGCTCACATATTACCCCCATCCCCCTCCTCCCAGTCCTGTCGGGCAAGGATCTCTCCTTTCAGCTTCATAGTCCTGAGCATCCTTTCTACTGAGGTCACAGTAGGCCTTCTGAGCATCTCCCATCAAACTGAGCCACCACTTCAACCCACTGGTCGGCTGGCAGTCACTCCACTGTTCATTCGAAGAATGAGGAAGGATTCCAGGTAATTAGGCAGTGACCGAAGGAAAGTTAAATGCAAATGAAGGCTTAAGTTGTGAGTTTTTGCAAATGATGTCCTCTGTATCGCAGCTGGGTGGTCCAGACAGTCCATGTAAACTTGTGGGCGTTGGCAGCACTGTTTCTCCCTCTGAGGTGCACCAGTTATGTTGCCTTCACAGACCTGTGTATGCCTTCATACAGGCTTGCAGTGCAGAGCTTCCTACTCTGCTGCTAGCAATCCAAAACACTGGCACACCCAAACCTTTGCTGCCACTTGTAAGACCCGGGCTGGAGAGAGTGATCCACCCCACTACCATCCTGTAGACAACTTCAAAAATAAAAACCCATGTCGGATTTTCTTGAAGCTGACTTGGTCAAATAATTTGACACACAGTCCAAACTTTTTTTCTTTTTTTGCACTGCAACCACAGCTGTCTGTAATTGCAGTGCACTCCAGCAGCTTCAATATGCCTCTATGCGCATCTTGTGGGATACATACTGTCCCTCACATATAATTCCCCTCACTGTCTCAAAACTGTGACCAGCCGATGGATCAGGAGGAACGCAGAGACATTCATTGCTTCCAATTGCAAGGACACTAATGACAAAGACATATTTGCAAAATACCGGCACATTCAAATCCCACAGCAGAACGTGTCTACAGGGAGAAGACCATGGAAAATATAGTGAAGGCATCCATGATGACAACACAAATTCTCGACAGACTGCAAGAGAAGACTTCCACCTCACTGTGAGTACTTGAAAAATAGAATATTTTTGTTTGATCATTCTCACAAGTATTGCATTTTCCTGTGTTTTCTTTTAAACTAAAATATATGTCTTTTACAGAGCTGCAATTGAAAAAGAAGAAAAGTTTAATCAAGAAAAAGAAAATAGGCCTGGACCTTCCGCCATAGAGATCAAAGATGAGGGTTTTCAAAGATTTATTTCCTTATATCCCCTAACTATTGAGACCAATCCACCAAGAATGCCTGGTCAAGTTCCCACTGAATGGACCACATCTGTATGATAGGTGGAGGAGGAGACAGAACAGAATGCGAGTGGACTCTATATTCCGACTTCTTAAGGATGATCAGCCAGATGAAGAGGAGGTGAACAGGTGTATTGAACAGAAACTTTGGAAAAGTAACTTGCCGAGGGTAAAGGATATTTTTGAAAAATGGAAAAAGTGTTAGACTTACACCAGGACAACGGACAGTACACTTTTAACAGGACACTTATTCTGTTGAATGGACACTTCTATGGATTTTGTTGGATGTCAGGACATGCCAAAAGCTTTTGATCATATCGGGTCTCACTTATGAGACCTTCTGGGATCAGTAACTTTTCACATACCATATGACCTGTCAAGTGTTTAAGAATGACAAACACATTGACTTGTGGGGGATTGGGGTGACGGGGGTTGTTTAATAAAGTAGATATTTTTTAAGTTAAAGGAGAAGTGCAGCACTGGGACAACTTCCCAGCGTTACATCTACCCTATGAAATAGAGCATTTTTCTAAATCCAGTCACATGGCGGGACGGCCTCATTCCCCCTTCCTCTGCCTCCGTGCAGAGAGCGGAGTTAGTCGTGGCCACGATGTGAGTGTGACATCAGGGCATGTGTTTCTCAGACTCCCAGGAGCAGCCGGAGAATCAGATGCCATGATGCTGCACTCACATCGAGGCCGTGGCTGCCCCAACTCTCTGCACAGACAGAAAGGGTTAATTATGACGCCCCACAATGTGAATGCACATAGAAAAATGCTTTATTTAATAGAGTAAATTTAACGCCAGGAAGATGTCTCAGCACTGCACTTCTTCGTTAAGGAGTAAACTCAAATTTGCTGAATGGACATCTGAATACCTATTATATGTTACACTGTATTAAATCATGTTGGTAAACAGGAAAGGCTTCTTTACAGTCAGAGCAGTCAGGCTGTGGAACGCCGACCACAAGAGGTAGTGATGGCCGACGCTAGAACACCTATAGTAGTACTTCTGATCCGGGGGTCTAGGACTGATCGCCTTTCTAGGGGTCAAGAAGGAATTTTTCCCCGTGATACAAATTGGCTGAATGTGTCCTGGGGTTTTTGCCTTCTTCTGGATCAACAGATTCAGGTACAGAGATTTTAGTAATACAAAAATAAAACTAATTTACAATTACAAATAAAACAGTTTATAATTTCTTTATAGTGCAGTAATAATAAAAATAGTAATTCATTTGTGAGGCCTAGTCTCAGTAAGTAAGTGTAGTGTTGGTATGGGGAGAAAGGTTGAACTTGATGGACCTGGGTCTTTATTCAACCTACGTTACTATGTTATTATGTTACTATGTTTGCACTGATTTGGGGTGATGGGGTTTGTTCAATAAATTGTGTTTTTCTTTGTAACTAAGCATGTCTGTCTGGAATTTCATTATTTAAGAGAACTGGGAGCCCATAGGTGAATGGTGGGTGTCTTAGTGTTAAGGGAGGGATACTAGTGGTTTAAGGGTCTTCGGATTGGTGTGGTAGAGCCATATAATCTTTAGTCTCTAAGGACTATGGTAAGATTCATAATGATGAAGGGGAGTAAAAGGGGCTGAGTGGGAGACAGCCTGCTTTATAAGGACTTAAAATGGTGAGAGCCCTGAAGGTAAAAATGGGGCTTTTAGAGACTTCATAATGGAGTAGAATGGCAGTGGTAGCAAACAAGGAGTTCTGGGCTAATATGATTGCCACCCAACTGATCAGTGATTAATAGGAGATCAATCAGATGTGCAACACCCAAAATATACAATGAATGGTGCTTAAGTAGTGATGGGCGAATCCCTGAGTGTTCAGGTCCGGCGGGTTCAGTCAAACAGTTTATTAAAAGTTCGAGCTCTGGTATCAGAACAGTACCCAAACACCGACCTCATTCCAATGAATGGAGGACCCAAACACCACTGACTTCTCGCACTGTCATCTGCTGTGATTGCCACTGCGATAAAAAGCTTACCGCGGGTGACAGGCGCTGGCTGAGACTACTACCCCCATCAGCCGGCACCTGCTGCCATTGTAAATAGCGAGCACGTGGATGGGAGCAGTAGTCTCTCATTGGCGGCGCCTGTGTTGAAAGTAAAAAAGTAGTCTGCTTTTTTAAGATACCAAAGGCCCAAAACTGGATAGTACAGCGATTTGACCCGTGGAACTGCGAAACCACACTGAGATGTCGGGCCTACACAAGACTATTTTCAACAGATATATTTTTATGTCACAACAGTCAGGAGACACTACTGTTTTTCTTTACGGAAAATATACCAAAACCTGAATAATAGAGATTTTTTACCGTGGGGTGGCAAAACCACAGTTATTGTTTACTGGGGTATACCACACTTTTTTAAATAGAGATATTTGCGGCTGAACAGTGAGCGACACACTCGAACTGCTTTTTTTTTTAGATCCCAAAGGCCCAAAACTGGATAGTACAGCGATTTGACCCATGGAACTGCGAAACCACACTGGGATGTCGGGCCTACACAAGACTATTTTCAACAGATATATTTTTGTGTCACAACAGTCAGGAGACACTACTGTTTTTCTTTACGGAAAAAACTACCAAAACCTGAATAATAGAGATTTTTTTTACCGTGGAATGGCAAAACCACAGTTATTGTTTACTGGGGTATACCACACTTTTTTAAATATATAGATTTGCGGCTGAACAGTGAGCGACACACTCAAACTGTTTTTTTTAAATACAAATGGCCCAAAATGGATAATACAGAGGTTTGAACCGTGGAACTGCAAAACAACACTTCTGTTTCTCTAGCCTACACCAGACTATTTTCAACAGATATATTTGTGTCTGAAAAATCAGAGACACGCTTTTTTTGGGGTGGGGGGGGGGGGGGGACACACCAAAAGGTTAATAAGATGGGTATTTGTACAGTGTGAAGGAGAAAAAAAAAAGGAGGATTTAGATGAAAAAAAAAGGATTTTTCCTGGCCCCCTACACTTGGTGCTAAGTCCAGCAATTTCAGCAACAGGAACACACAGGACTGTAATGCAGCGTTTGCTGGTATAACTACTGTGTCTCCTAAACAGCCTGCCTGCCTGGTATCTGGGATGGATATTAGTCCTGAAAAGGACTGTTTGTTTGTTCTGGCAGCCCTTACAGACCCTACACTAACTATTTTGCAGTTTATATCTTTCCCTAAATCAGCGGCGCTGTCCCTACACTGTCTAATCCGGAGCGACTGTGTCCAAGATGGCGGCGCCCGGTTTTAAATACTCGAGGTGACGCTGTGCGGCCAGCCAATCACTGTAATGCCCACAACCAACATGGCTGAAGCATTACAGTGACTGGCTGGCAATCCCTGCATGTTCATTGGCTCTGTAAAGAGCGCCAAACATGCAGGGCGGAGACCCGAGCTCCCGCCCGAGTAACCCGGAAATGCTCGGTGCTCGCCGAACATCCCGAGTAGCGTGATGCTCGGGCGAGTACCGAGCAGTGTGGAGCATGTTCGCTCAACACTAATCACCTCCAATCCAACCTTGTTCCGCTTCTCTTGGTTATTGGGTGGTGGTATTTTGCGTTTAGTAGACTGTTTGTCCTTATTCACTCCTATATTCCTATGACCATTCCACTTAGAGGCACCTGCCACGGACCCCTCACTGGATACATGGGATGAGAGTGAGGTCGTTCTGGAGTTTGAGTGTACCCTTATACGGGCCCGCCTCTGATTCCATTTATACATGGTATTGGTCTGCTGATCGTTATAGTCACGCTGAAACTTCTGAGTTTTACTCTCACATATACTTTTCTCCCACTTAGCAAATTCAGCATCAATTTCTGAATTAAGAGATTTTTTGGGACTTAGAAAATTTTCTGGCTTGTATCAGACTTCCAGAGAGGGGAAAATGTCAATGAGCGTGTCCGATTTCAGTTCCAGAGCGATTCGCCCGATGAGTCCTTGATACTTAGTCGATTTCCAGAGAAATGTGTCAATGAGACCTTAGAACTTGGTGCGATTTCTGAAAATGCTCCCTTTTCCCATGTTTTGCATGGGAAACTTTCATCCACATACATATAAAAGCAAAATGGTGAAAAAAGTGAAGGGAGTTTATCCAGTCCTTTTTACTCTATGCTGTAGAAAATCTTTACTCTGCCGCACGCTTCTTGTTTTGTCCAGAGATGGAGTAGAAGAAATATGCTGCTTTTCAAGCCTATGCAGCAGCTAAAGGGGAATTGTATAACAAATGGTTCACTCCACTAAATGTATGTATAAAGAGAATAGCAGTGAGTGTTGAAAAGAGGATAAAACATAACCTTTAATGAATAAATATTAAACGAATATGACCATATAAAAATATAAGGCATTTGTTGCCTAGGCAAACATATTACATCCTAGGCGGACATTTCATTGCTAGTATGGTCCTAGTGGTCATTTTATATGGTCATATTCGTTTAATATTTATTCATTAAAGGTTATGTTTTATCCTCTTTTCAACACTCACTGCTATTCTCTTGCTTTTCAAGCCTAGTTGTATTATATTTGTCTATGAACTTCTCAGGGCTTCTAGATAAATGGAGATCATAACTGTCCCAAAGTATACTCTCCATTACATCCGATCCATGGCTGAAAGATATGGAGAAAGACTCCATCTGGGAATTGTCCCGAGTCTGCTCTTCACTTGTGGTTAATGGCTCTTCAGCAGTTTGCACACCACAGTCAACCACCATCTCTTGCGTTACACAGTTTAGCCCTGAGATGACATTTAGGAAGGAAAGGTCTTGCCTAAAACAAGAAAGGAGGGTCTCTTCTATAAGGCATACATCAGCAGCTTTAGAGGGAGGTTATGATTGTATATCCAAAAATCAATGGACGTTCCAGCCACAGGTTGATTGGGCCGACTAGATAGCAGAAGGGTTCAGGATCCTTTAAGTGTTCAGAAACCGTTGCACAGACCCGGGCTGATCTCCTGGGTACCTGGTGCAATTTGTAAATATTTCCAATGTTCCTTAAATTTGAAGGGAAAATGGTGGTTAGTGTACCCGAAAACAGTTCCAGAGGATCGTGGCAATGAGTCAACGAGATTAATAAACTTTGGGTAAATCCGGTTAACAACTGCACCATATGCTGCTAATTAACCTGAATTACTCAAAATGAAGGGACTTTGCCGTTTTTTAGACCCTGGGTCACTTCCACTATTAGAGGTGCGGGCATTCAGGTGTCTGATGCCCGAAATGACCTCCAGGGGTTATGGCCCATTTCCCCCCCTGACAGTGCTGGACATTATATGTGATTAGCCTCAGATTGATTAGTGTTCACCATTGGTCCCCGGGACCTGCTAAGTCCTTATCATACATACGACACTGGACAACTGGTAATGTTTTAATATTTGACACTAGCTTAGGACCAAGCCGAATGGGTCACCTTGATGCAGTGGGATGGCTTTTACATTTATTTCAATCAACATAATGTTACCAAGTACCCTATTTCTATTTCCATGCTCTGTGCCATGTATGGTTTCCTTTTTTAAAGGTATTTGCTCATTTTTCTTTTTCTTTTTTTTTTCCTTTGGTTTTGCTCTTTTGAGGCCTAGGTGAACATGCACCTATACCGCATGGGTATGCCATAGGTTCCAGTTCAGTTTTTGCTTTTAATTTATTTTTATTTTATTTTTTTGCAGTCATTGCAAACTAGGTTGTGGCCTGCCTTTATATGATCTGGACATTATATGTGATTAGCCTCAGATTGATTAGGGGCCTTTCTCAGCATGATCCGTGCAACCCACCAAATACCACCGGATGCGCTTCTTGTCACTTTAGACGTAAATAGCCTCTACACGTCTATCCCACACCAATAAGCTATTGAATGTGTAGGAAACCTACTGGACAAATGTGATACACCTCCCGCTACACGGGATCTTTGTATAGACCTCCTTACCTTGGTTTTGACTAAAAACTTCTTTTTATTCAAAAATACATAATACATTCAAAAACAAGGGACCGCGATGGGCTCTAATGTAGCTCCCCCGTACGCCAACTGCTTTATGGCCACATTCGAAGAGGATGTCATCTATTCCACTATTCTATACAGAACACACGCCATCATGTGGAAAAGATATATAGATGACATATTTTGCATATGGGGGGGCTCGACTGAATCCCTCACAGCCTTTTTTAACACCATCAATTCAGCATGGGAGGGCCTTGAATTCACAATTACATCAGACCCAGAGTCCATCAACTTCCTCGATACTAAGGTCATTAAGAACAAGGAAGGGTTACTCTCCACTGACCTCTACGTGAAACCCACCGATAGGAACGGGTTACTCCGTTTTGACAGCTTACATCCAAAATCTACTATCTCTTCTATACCCAAATCCCAATTCCATCGGGTTAAATGGATAGTCAGCGACACATCAACTTGCGAGATCCGTCACTTCCACTGTCAGAGGTATGGGCATTCAGGTGTCTGATGCCCGAAATGACCTCCAGGCAGGGGTTATGGCCCATTATCCCCTCCCCCCAAGACAGTGCCTATCCTGTTGGAGACCGCACTATATGCTACTGTGGTGAGGCCAGGGACTGGAAATTCATATTCCCAGTTATGAAGGTCTCAGCAGGAATGCTAGTCTGTCTGACTTCAAAGGACCCCAGGGGGTTGGAGGGCCATGTGTTCCCTCCTTCTTCCTGCTGCTTCCAGGTAATCAGCATTAACACAATGGGTACCTGGGCCTGCAGTCTCATAGAATCATAGAATCATAGAATGGTAGAGTTGGAAGGGACCTCCTGGGTCATCTGGTCCAACCCCCTGCTCAAAGCAGGATTCACTAGATCATCTCAGACAGATGTCTGTCCAGCCTCTGTTTGAAGACGTCCATTGAAGGGGAACTCACCACCTCTCGTGGCAGCCTGTTCCACTCATTGATCACCCTAACTGTCAAAAAGTTTTTTCTAATATCTAATCTGTGTCTCCTCCCATTCAGTTTCATCCCATTGCTTCTAGTCTTTCCTTGTGCAAATGAGAATAAAGATGATCCTTCTACAATGTGACAGCCCTTGACATATTTGTAGACAGCTATTAAGTCTCCTCTCAGTCTTCTTTTTTGCAAGCTAAACATTCCCAAATCCTGCAATCGTTCCTCATAGGACATGGTTTGCAGACCAGTCACCATTCTGGTCGCTCTTCTCTGAACTTGCTCCAGTTTGTCTATGTCTTTTTTAAAATGTGGTGCCCAAAACTGTACACAGTATTCCAGATGAGGTCTGACCAAAGAGGAGTAAAGACCGATAATGACTTCACGTGATCTAGACTGTATGCTTCTGTTAATACATCCCAGAATTGTATTTGCCTTTTTTGCTGCTGCATCACACTGTTGACTCATGTTCAGTCTATGATCTATTAGTATACCTAAGTCTTTTTCACATGTACTGTTGCTTAGCTCTATTCCTCCCATTCTGTATATGCTTTTTTCATTTTTATTGCCCAGATGTAGTACTTTGCATTTTTCCCTGTTAAAAACCATTCTGTTGGTTGCTGCCCACTGCTCCAGTTTATTTAGGTCTTTTTGAATCCTCTCTCTCTCTTCTCTAGTATTAGCTATCCTTCCTAGCT
The DNA here is from genome assembly GCF_046119375.1 of Phyllobates terribilis. NCBI lineage: Eukaryota > Metazoa > Chordata > Amphibia > Anura > Dendrobatidae > Phyllobates > Phyllobates terribilis. The sequence goes on along the minus strand of NW_027362767.1, from coordinate 16,960,133 downwards.
TTGTGTCATCAGCAAATTTAATCAGTTTACCCTCAATTCCTTCATCTAAATCATTGATAAAGATGTTGAACAATACAGGTCCCAGGACGGAGCCCTGTGGTACCCCACTTGAGACATTCATCCAGCTGGATGTGAAGCCATTTACAACCACCCTTTGAGTCCGATCACTAAGCCAGTTATGAATCCACCTAACAGTTGCCTGGTCCATTGCATACTTGGTCATTTTTTCAATAAGGATGGTGTGAGATACTTTGTCAAATGCTTTGCTGAAGTCAAGATATACTATATCTACAGCATTTCCCTGATCCACCCAGTCAGTGATTCTGTCCTAGAAGGAAATTAAGTTAGTCTGACATGACTTGTTAGTTACAAACCCATGCTGACTCTGGTTAATCACTTCATTCTTATCCATGTACTTACATACATGTTGTTTAATAATTTGTTCAAAGATCTTTCCTGGTATAGAAGTCAGACTCACCGGCCTATAGTTCCCTGGGTCCACCTTCTTCCCCTTTTTGAAGATAGGAACAACATTTGCTCTTCTCCAGTCTTCTGGGACTTCTCCTGTTCTCCAAGAATTTTCAAAGATTATGGAGAGTGGTTCTAAAATTTCTTCTACGATCTCCTTCAGTACTCTGGGGTGTAATTCATCTGGACCTGGTGACTTGAACTCATTTATGTTGGCTAAATATTCCCTCACAATCTTTCTGTTTACAGATAACTTGGATTCCTCTATTCCTTTAAAAGGACAGTGAAGATCAGTTGATGTTACATTTTCTTTCTGAGAGAAAACAGATGCAAAATAGGAATTAAAAAGTTCGGCCTTCTCAACATCCTCTCTTACCATTTCTCCATTTTCATCCTGTAAAAATCCTATAGCATCTTTGACTTTTCTTTTACTTTTGACATACCCCCAAAATCCTTTTTTATTGCTTTTGACATCTCTTGCAAGCCTTAATTCATTGTCAGCTTTAGCTAACCTGATACGTGCCCTGCAGGATCTGCAGACTGCATTATAATCTTCTTTAGATATGCCTCCCTCTTTCCATTTAATAAACATTTCTTTCTTTCTTTTTAGCATGTGTTTAAGTTCTGTGTTCATCCATCCTGGTTTCCTTAAATGCTTCCCATTCTTCCTACTTTTCGGGATTGTTAACGATTGTGCTTTGAGAATCTCATTTTTAAAAATTTCCCATCCTTCCTGGACATTTTTGTCCTTAAGGACATCCAGCCATTGGATCCCTCCTATTCTCTTTCTGAGTCTCACCTCAGAGAGGACAAAGTATTTACATCAGCATTTGTTTCCCTTCAATACATCAACTCCTGGGAGCCTCCGTTCACACCAGGGTGACAAGCCAGGAGACAATAGATTCCAGGTCAGCTAGGATTTATACCTTTGTAGTGCAAACGCCTATTCCTGACAAGAGTATGGGGGAGCTAATTGAATCATGGCAATGAGGAATAGCTAATTGAATTACCTCTGAAGTCAGGGGAAGCTCCTGTGTTAGATCACTTACCATGCGCACCTTACAATGAGAATATTGCTGGGAAATGGATTATGAAATGTCAGATAGAAGGGAAGAGGAGATTACATGTAAATCGCCTATTTTCTGCCCTGCCCAAGTTAGGTATAAATGTGTCCCTCTGTGAGAGAGGAGGCATCTTCTGTTGAGGGTCACCTGTTGCTACAGATGTGCAGAAAGACACAAGGAACCGCCCTGGACCCATGACAGCACCCTTCCTGCCGTGTCCAGAGACCTTTGATGGAGGTGTGGTATATTCACTTATTCCTTTTCATTTTACTGTATCGTATTACTGCTTCCTTACTGTATTTGTCTGACTACTGTATATATATATCTTGTAACCGCTTGTATATATTGTACCTAGCATTGCTCTTTTGAGTAAATAAATATATAAAATTTATAAGCTCGCTTCACATTATCCGGAACTCACGGAAGTTGTGAGGAAGGATCAGGGGCACGTGGCTCCGATCGGTTTGTGACAATTGGTGGCAGCGGTGGGATTTGTATATCTGTGAACTGAGCTCGGTGCTAGTTAGTAGATCAGACATAGTATACAGTGAAAGCGTGTGTACGATACTGTACCCTTCCCCCTCTTAGTTTTCTGTCCTATCTTTTATTTGGCTACGGTCTCTGGTGGATGGCACACTGCCTCAGAAGCAAAGTTTCCCAGATGAGTGCTACCAGAGGGGACGCTGAGTAGATGGAAGGTGGCAGTGTGGTGCCAGTCGCTGACCAGACTGAGGTGTCAGAGGAGGGTGGAAGTGCCCCGACAACCATGAAAATCCTGGACATTCTGTTATGCAATCCACAGCTCCAGCTGGAGGGGCCAGTAACCCGACCCTGGACGCTCTTATGCCGGCCTACCTCCAGGCTCTGAGAGATGGACAGCAGGAGCAGAGCCAGGCCGTGCTCCACATGTGGCGAGCTGAGCGAGATGTCCAGGAAAGAAAGGAGCAAGCTGAGCGAGATGCGTGGCAAGTAGTGTTGAGCCACCCCCGTAGTGTTCGAGCTCGGTCCGGTTCATCGAACACCCGTATGTTCGCCGACCTGTTCGTCGAACACCGTTAAAACCAGTGGCAGGCAAACAAAAACACATAGAAACACATAGAAAACACTTCAATGGTGTCCAAAAGCTGACAAACTGCTCAGAAGACACAACTAACACATGGAAAAGTGACAAGTACATATAGTCATGCGAAAAGAAATGAGGTGGAGGAGTAAAAGGAGGGGGAGACACAGATATAGGCATGTCATGCCCTTCTAAAATCAAGAAAGGCTGGAGTAAAAATCTAAAATCAGCCTACCAACACCCAGACGTCGTGACAAGAAAATTAAAAAAAGAAATATCTTTAGATAGTATGGCGGTTCCATTCAGAACACTTTCCTTACAAGAAGTAGTGGTATCCCCGTTGTGAGCTGTGCCAAAAACGGAACCCAATACATTTGGACTAATCCACCATTTGTCAAATCCAAGGGGCAGGTTGGTAAACGACAACATCGACGCGGAACCAAGTACAGTAGTATATACTGTACATCCTTTGACAAGGCAATCAGGCGGATCAAGAAGTTGGGAAGGGTCACCCTAATGGCCAAAACAGACATTGATGCGGCGTTCCGGTTACTTACTACCTGTGCCTCCAAATAGTGACCACGTATTGGGCTGCTTCTGGGAAGGAGCATACTATATAGATAGCTGTTTGCCCATGGGGTGCTCCAGATCCTGCTCACTATTTGAGGCGTTTAGTTGCTTCCTCAAATGGGTTGTAATGGACATTTCTAAGGGGTTACATATTATCCATTACCTCGACAACTTCTTATGCCTGGGCCCAAAAGATTCGCCACAGTGTGAATAGACGCGGTAGCCTACCTGTGAGAAGAAGAGAGCTGGAGGGAGAGCGGACGCCACTGAGCCGAGGCCTGCTGGGCGGGGAACAGCCCTGGGAAGAAAAGCCGCTTGCGCATCCCTTTGAGGTTACGAGCGCGAGCGGGCAGAGGGACTACGCTGGAGTGCGAAGCCGACACGGCCAGTCCGTTCCTGCCCGTGCGACCTCCGTGTCGCCGGGTTTGTGCCAGAGCCGCGGTGGACCCTGACGGCCAGCCCCCCTCTCCCAATACTGGTGCCTGTCCGCTGGTGGGTCGAGCCCCCCTACGGTGGGGGGGAGTAACATCTGCAGAAGAAAGACCATCTTCCAGCCAAACTAAGATGTCTACTTCTTTTCGTGGACAATGTGATACGATCTCTTTCTTACGGACACGCCCATCGCTACAAATTACAGATGAGGCACAAAAACAGCAGGTGCTTCAACAGATATCAAGTGCTCCTTCAAGTGGGCTCTCCTCCACCTCAACTTCAACATCACAAATACTCCAGTCCTCAGAGGTGTCAACCCAATCGCACTTGCTTCCTCACATCTCCCAAGTCTCCAGCTCCCTGTCTGAGTATGGGGTAACACAGATGGTTGAGTCTGCACAGCTGTTTACTCATACTATAGCCTGGGAAACGGAGGTCTGCTCCAGAGCTTCTGTTAATCCAGACGAGGAAATGATCTGCACTGATGCCCAGAATCTTTATGAGTCGGATCCAGGACCAGATGAAGAAGGTTCTGAGCATAATTTAGACCCTCGTTCCCAAACTGTAACTCCTGTTGGTGGAGACAATGATGAAGACGATGATGAGACTCAAATACCTGATTGGAGCGACAACTTGACTTTTCGGTCAGGGCAGGAAGAGGTTGGCTATGAGGACGACGGGTGTGAGAACACACAGGGTGATGATGACGAGGTTGGAGATCCCACTTACTGTCAACCCACAGTCAGCCAGTCGATGAGGTCAGCAGAGGAGGTGGAGGAGGATGTGACTAGCCCAGGGGATGGGGATGACTCGGTACCCGGGTCTTTGCCTGGCCTTTGGGATGTCGCGGTGGTCGGCTCCCGGCCCCGTACCCTGGGGTCACTCTTTAAAAGGGTGGATAATTGTTAATTTTATAAGAGTTCGTGACGCCACCTGTGGTATCTGGTGAGAAGCACCAGCGCTGCAGCAGTCCACTGAGGCCGGTGATAAGGCAGCTCGATGGTATAGCTCCCCACAGGTGGAGCTAGGCCTCAGAAAAGTGTATGTAGGGGGAATGCAGGACAGGCGAGACCCAGCTGGGTCAGAGCAAGAATGGGAACGGACACGGTAGTCACTTCAGTACCTTTTACTGGTGGAAATTCAGGCACATCCCGGAGCACTGTAGGGTGAAGGGTGCATATCAGGATCCTCCCTAATGAGCGGGTGTAGGGCCTCCTATTTCTTGCCTCTGCGTAGTAAGTTTCTGACCTGCCTGGAGCTAGGCCTAACTTTGACTCTGTCCTGCACTGGCTGACCTTATAGTAGGGCCTTGTCTTGGAGTTCACGCTCCCAGTGTGCGGGGCCTAAGCGTCTCCTGGCTCTGTTATGTAACAGCACCTTAGCGATCCTGGGACTTGTAGTTCTCCAGGAATTCCGGTTATGCCTTACTGGGTCATAGAGATCCCAGTAAGCTCGGATCCGGTGTCCGGTAAATGCTATGGGGTGAGCTGGTTAAGCTCCTCTGCCCCCTATGTACTAACTCTCCACTCGCCTTCGGCCTACTCGGGCCCTCACTAGGCTATACACACTAACGGCAGCTTGCCCCGCTTCACCGATCTTATGGCGCCGGCACACCTTAAGCTCTAACTGGGCTCCCTGAATCTAGCTAACAGGATACTCGTGCTCCACTGCTGAACTATTAACTGAGTTCTCTAGACTAGACTGAGCTCCACTGCCTGCAGACTGACCTCTCTTAGGCTTCTCTACTGCAGGAACTCTTCAGAGGAACTGAACTGCCTAGCTCCACCTTCCCTATTTATATCCCTAACGGGCTCCCTCTGATGGTCTGAGGTGGAAGGTGGAGATGTGTGAATGTTTATGGGGGCCTCTTGTGGAGGATTCCATCAATGCACTCTTCTAGGATCTGTGATACCAAGAGCAGCTGGGCATCACAGATGCTATTGACGACGAGGTTAGGTTGCGCCTTCCTGGACAGAGACGGAGTACTGGAAGCACGTCAACAACTGCATCCTCAACCACAACTCTGCCTCTGACCACAAGTCGTAGTGGCTCTTCAGGTCGCATGGGCTCTAAGCCTTGCATAGCTTGGGCATTTTTTCAGATCGATAAGGATGACCCAACTCGTGTTATCTGTAATATTTGTCACCAAAAGCTAAGTAGAGGCCAAAAAATCTATAGTTTGAGTACTTCATGCATGAACCGTCACATGGATATGAAGCATAAGTTGCAGTGGGAAGCTCACTGTGCTACAATGCGGCCAAGCGGGCCGGGCCAACCACCGTCTGCCCATCTTGTGCATCCGCGGCCTCTTCATCCTCTGTGACAGGGGGAACAGCAGTCACACCTGTTTTTGGACGCAGACCTGCCACCTCTTTACCCTCAACAGCCAGTGTGATTGGCAGGTCATCATTTCATTTGGAAGTGGAAACACCAGCTGGTGTTGACCGCTGTCCGACATCGAGAGCACCACCTCTGGATCAAGGCAACCTAACTTTTCCGCCTGCATCTTCCTCACAGACCGGCAAGTTTTCCGGGGACACCCTACTCAACCCCGTCTAAGCACAACAGCCAGCCCTCGGTCCCTCAGATGTGGACAAGTAAAAGACCATTTCCTCCTAGCCATGAGAAAGCTAAGAGGTTGAATTTCACCATCTGCAAGCTGTTGGCTACAGAAATGCTGCCTTTCTGCCTGGTGGACACAGAGGATTTTCGAGACCTTATGTCCGTCGCAGTGCCCCAGTACCAGATGCCCAGTTGGCACTACTTCTCAAAGAAAGGTGTGCCTGCGCTCCACCAGCATGTCGCACACAACATCACCGCTTCTTTGAGAAATTCTGTGTGTGACAGGGTGCATTTCACCACAGACACTTGGGCGAGTAGGCATGGACAGGGGCGTTACATGTCGCTGACTGGGCACTGGGTAACTATGGTGACAGCAGGACAAGGGGCTGCTGTCCAAGTCTTGCCATCCCCACGAGTTGTAAGTCAATCCTCTTTATCTAGAAGTTCCTCCACTGCTTCTGCCTCCTCAACCTCCTCTCGGGTCCTCCACCTGCACCCAAAGCCTGTCTGGTAATGCCACCCGCTTTCTAACTGTGCAGAAGGAATCCTGCACACCTCCTTACTATGCTGGCAGCTGGGCTCAATGCCATCAGGCGGTGTTTACTTTGAAACGTCTGGGAAATGTGAGTCACACAGCTGAGAAGTTGTGGTCAGCTCTGGAGACCCAGTTGCATGAATGGTTGTCTCCACTGGACCTGCAACCAGGGAAGGCCGTGTGCGACAATGCTGCAAACCTGGGTGCGGCCCTTCGCCGGGGCAATGTCACACACGTGCCTTGTATGGCTCACGTGTTGAAACTGGTTGTCCAGCAATTTTTAGCCCACTATCCCGGACTAGATGGCCTTCTGCAGAGGGCACGGTCGCTGTGTGCTCACTTCCGCCGTTCGCATCCCGCAGCTCAACGACTTACATCTCTACAGAAGTTGTTGGGCCTGCCAGTTCACCGGCTGAAATGCGATATGCCGACACGGTGGGATTCAACTCTGCACATGTTGCAGCGACTGTGGCAGCACCGACAAGCCCTGGTGCAATACGTTCTGACGTATAGCCTGGGCCAACGAGATCCAGAGGTGGGGCAAATCACGCTGCAGGAGTGGTCTCAGATCAGGGACCTATGAAGTTGACGCGCCCCCTGAGCCGGGCCGGTAGACGCTGGGGGTTGTAGTCACTGTGGCGGTGACCCAGTCCGTGACCCAGGGCGGTCAATCCAACGGTAATTTGTATATATGGATTTTATAATGTCCGACTACGCCACCTGTGGAGTGCGGCCAAAGGGACCGCCGCTGCAGAACAGTCCTCTGAAGCTGGTGGTTTTGCAGCAATGGTATTATTACTCACCACAGGAAGAGTGTAGCTTCAGGGCAGTGTGGGTGGATGATGGTGGTTGTAGTGCAGGGAGTCAGTAATGAACACAGAGTCCGTGTGATGCAGTCCCAAGATCTTTACTCACAGTTGTTGCAGTCCAGATTACAGGTACCAGAGCAATCTCCCCCGTCGTGCTGTGCGTACTCAGTGAGGGGCTCAGTCCACCCCCGGATAGCTCCGGAGTAGTTAGCAGGACCCCCTTCTGTGTGTCCTTTCTCTGGCCTTCTCCCTGCACCTCACACCCAGTGACACTTCTATCCGGTATCCTCGGGCCTTGGCGGGCGACGTGTGTTCCGTCCCCTGGGTCCTATGTGGCTACCTTCTTAGTGAGACTGGTGTGGACTTTGGCCTGCAGTACATGAAATACTGCAGCCTCCGGTTTCTAGTTGAGCCTTGATGTTTCTCCGCTAGTTGAGGGACCGGTTCCTCTTATCTGGCCTGACCCCTCTAGCTCTTGGTAGCAGCGGGCGTACGGATGGACTTCTGCATGGCCCGTACCACTAGGGTCCCTTCGGTTCCGGGAGCCTTCCTGCTCCCACTCCTCTCTTCTCTCCTTCAGTCCTGGGCCTCCCAGGCTAGGCCCGCCTCCGGAGCAGAGCTCATGCAGAGCCTCTGCTCCTGTCACTTCTCCCCCTCTGACTGGCTTGCTCTTTCTAAGATGGCTTTCTATTTATACTCTCCCTGTCATATGCTCCCCTAAGCTGCTTTCTCCACCCACACCCACTACATAGGACCCTCCCGCCAGCTAGGGACCAGGGACTGTACTCTCCCTTAGGGGAAATCTCGCACTACCCCCACTGCGGGTATGTGTTGGATGCAGGTGTTAGGGTCCCGAGCCATACTCCTTCCTTACCTGAGGGTGAGATACCACACCTCTGGGTGAGATGCAGTACCTCTGTGGCGACTGAACCCTCAGGGGCGCCACACACCCTTCTGCACAGTTTTGAAATGGCGACGAAGATGTTTAGTGCTGACGCCGATGCCATTATCAGCATGACCATTCCAGTGATTTACATGCTGGAGCACACGTTAAACAGAATTCAGAGTCAGTTGGTGGGACAAGAGGAGGTTGAGGAAGTAGAGGAGGAGTCGTATGCGGAAGGGATAACATCTCCACGGTCCAGACGGTTGGCAGCACCAAGGCGGCAGGCATGGGAGGGTGGGGGAGAGGGATTAACCAGGGCGCATGGTAGCAGCCAAACTGTTGAAGAAGGTGCAGGAGCCGAGGAAGAAGTGGAGGACGAACTGGCGATGGGCATGTAAGACTCATCAGATGAGGGAGACCTTGATCACATTTCTGTTGTGTGAGGTTGGGGGAGAGGTCAGAGGAAGGAAGCATGATTCTTACCTCGCTACCAACACAACAAGGACTTGGTCCTCCTGGATGCGCAAGACACATGAGTGCCTTCTTGCTGCACTACCTGCAACATGACCCTTGGATTGTCAGAATTCGAAGTAATCCCGACTACTGGGTTGCCACACTCTTAGATCCCCGGGACAAAAGTAAATTTGCCGAAATAATTCCTGCCATAGAAAGGGATTCACGCATGCAGGAGTATCAGCAGAGGCTGTTGCAGAATCTTACATGTGCTTTTCCACAAAACACCAGTGGTGCACATAGTGAATCTCACAGTTCTAACGTGCAAACCGTGGGACTGTCGAGTCTTCATCACTCAAACCGTAACAGTAACACAGTATCTGCTGGTAACAGCAATTTTCTGGAATCGTTTCACCACTTTTTTAGACCATCCTTTGCAAGGCCACAGGAGACAAGAAGTCTGACACATAGTCAACACCTAGAGAGCGTGGTACAGGAGTATCTCCAAGTGAACATCGAAGCAATGACTGTGTCACTGGACCCTTGCTCATTTTGGGATTCCAATTTGGAAAAATTTCCGGAGCTCGCCACTCACGCCTTGGAGATCTTGTCATGCCCTGCAGCCAGCGTTTTCTCTGAATGTGTGTACAGTGCTGCTGGTGGTGTGCTGACAGATAAGCGCACGCGGCTGTGCACTGAGAATGTAGACAAACTCACGTTCATAAAGATGAACAAATCATGGATCCGCAAGGACTTTTCTACCCCTGTGTCATCCTGGGGAGACTAAAAGCTTGAGGATTTGGTAAAATCACCTCACCAACCGTTTTAAGCAACTCTGGGGCAATTGATGCCACTTAAGTGGTGTCTGTGTCACAATCTTTGGAAAAAATGGAGACTCTTTTTGGAGTCCCCTTGCTGTGTTTTACGTGACGTTGGCATCGTCAATTTCAGGTGGGTTGGGTGGCCCCCCCCCCATTTTAACTGTAAGAAACTACATACACTATGGCTTGGGGTAGCACAGATGGTTGAGTCTGAAGAGCTGTTTACTCAGAGGTCTGCTCCAAAGCTTCAGTGTCTGCTAGTCAGCGTAGATTTTTTAACTGCATCTAGCCTAGGCAATACTTTGAGCGAAGTAGCCCAGCTGCAAAGCATGCTGCACCGCCTGTGTATCTAATAAGAATTTTTAAATGCATCTAGCCTAGGCAGACTGCGGGGACCCCCAACCAAACCCAGACACTCAGTCCCCCTACCGCCCCCCTTTCCTTGACAATACAATAATGTAAATCTTACAACTGGATGGGTGAGGATCGGTCACAGCTTTATTAACTCTTTATACTCATTCCATTAGAAAGGCATTTCATTTTTAAAATAATTAAGCTTGTTGCAGCATGCCCTGGGTCTCCACACCGGCAAGTTGGCCAACAAGTGTAACTCTCCAACATATCCTTTCTATTTCCAGGTCACGGAGGATCCTGCGTACTCGTATGCAGGACTCAGACCCCTATCCATCACTCTTAACGCTTCTTCCAATCCGTCCTGGAGTCCTGGCAGGAAAATGTCTAGCCCAATATCCATTAAGTGAACACCGTCAGGCCGTATGAGGCCTGCTTTATCTCCTTCCAGTTGTCGGTGTTGTATCACTACACCGCCTCTGTCTCTTCTAAATTTTGCCATCCGAATATTTATTACCCGCCTTGTCCGTTTGATGGCCGTGATGTCTCACGCACCATGCCATACCGCTATCGGCACAATCTCTGACCATACTATAGTTAGTTTTGGGAAAAATTCTCTGAAGCGCTCAGTGTCATTATTGCCATTAGTTATTCGCTTTTGTGATGACCTAGGTCGTTTCCCCCGGCCTGTATAACTAAGATGACCGGACCTCTTGCCTCTCTCCCTACCTTGATTACCTCCATTAGTACCTGTGGCCATAGCAGGCCTCTAATACCTCTCCAGTTGAAATATGTGTTACGAAACTCTAATTTCCTCCGGCCTGGGTGGACTTTTGCCTTTTTTTCTGCCCAATATATATACGAGTGGCCTATCACCCACACTGTTGGCTTAGCGTCACCTGTAAAAGAAACAAACCACGTTAGGATAACAAGTCCGGTCTTATGTATCTCGCCAAACACGTGGATCGCCATCTCCCTATCCTCTGAACTTCCGTTTCTGACAATCCTGCTCTTGCTGCTTCCATGGCCGCGCCTATGCGGAATGAGTGTGTCCCATAATCTTTGGGGTGGTTCTCTGCCGATGTTATGCATTTATTAAATATAGCTTGAAACTGGTATCTTGATAATGGCATTCCATCAATGTGTGATAGGAAGAAATTACTTTGTGATCTGATGGTTATATATGTTTTTACTATTGTTACAAGACTCAGTGTACAGTTTGTGGGTTGTAGAAGTACCCAAGTGCCCCTGCCCACTGGAACCATTTTCGATTGGCGTATCCGTAGACATATTGCATTATTGGCTACGACTACGTCCTGGTGTAATAAGCCTCCACTGGTGGTAATTTTGGACTAATTCACTTATGCATAACGCCTCGAAGAAGGCGATCGCAAATGCAGTAGACAGTAGTGTTGCTTCAAATTGTGAGTGTCATGTTAATGGTGTTAGGGATATGATGTGAGAAATCAGTTTTAGTAACACGGGACGGGCCAAATACACTCCTGAATTGGCTGACTCCTTTTCCACCCTTTTATGGATTGTCTGATGATGAATCTCTTTGTCACATCTCCCCAATTCAGTAGTTGGAAGTGAAATGCTACTCCGGTCAGAAACCGCTGCGCTGACGCCCCTGATATGCCCCTCATCATTAGCTGGTGGAGAAATTCTATGGTGACTTGTAATCTGGCTTGTTCACATTGGTCAACCAGTCTGCCTGCTACTAGTATTGTCCACTCTTCCCATGCCTTACCGTATGCTTGCCACGTCGAAAGGGGCAACAAACGCTCTGATTAATGGCATCAACTATTCGCCACTAGATCGCATAGGGAGGGTGGGCAACTGGTGCCCGATGGGTGGGCGTTGGGGAGGAGCTCTGTGAAAATCTGCCAATTGAATTGTGATAAAGCGTTAGCAGCAGCTTTAGACCCCTCAGCATCGTGGCTAGCGCAGACCCATACATTGTGTTTTAGGCACAGAAATGCTAGCCGGCGTAGTAGGCCTAGCACTGGGAGAGACGATGATGCCATCTTATTAATGCAGTGCGCTAGGCTGGTGTTTTTTGTTATGTAGCGTATATTTTTGTTAGCCAGGTGCGCGCCCCATGTTTCTATTGCTACCACTATTGGGAAGAAAAATTATTTTCCGGGCAAGATGCAGCTAAAAATTCTTATTAATTTCAAAGCTGGTGGAGCTTGGAATAGATGGCCTAATACAATGAGTACCACACACTGCTACAAGCCCAAATATTTTTTCAGAGCTAGATGCAGATAAAAATTATTTTTAATTTGCAACCTGGTGGAGGTTAGTATAGATGGACTAATAGAACAAGTCCCACACACTGCTACAAGCCCAAATATTTTTTTCAGAGATAGATGCAGATAAAAATTATTTTTAATTTGCAACCTGGTGGAGGTTAGTATAGATGGACTAATAGAACAAGTCCCACACACTGCTACAAGCCCAAATATTTTTTCAGAGCTAGATGCAGCTAAAAATTCTTATTAATTTCAAAGCTGGTGGAGCTTGGAATAGATGGCCTAATACAATGAGTACCACACACTGCTACAAGCCCAAATATTTTTTCAGAGCTAGATGCAGATAAAAATTATTTTGAATTTGCAACCTGGTGGAGGTTAGTATAGATGGACTAATAGAACAAGTCCCACACACTGCTACAAGCCCAAATATTTTTTTCAGAGATAGATGCAGATAAAAATTATTTTTAATTTGCAACCTGGTGGAGGTTAGTATAGATGGACTAATAGAACAAGTCCCACACACTGCTACAAGCCCAAATATTTTTTCAGAGCTAGATGCAGCTAAAAATTCTTATTAATTTCAAAGCTGGTGGAGCTTGGAATAGATGGCCTAATACAATGAGTACCACACACTGCTACAAGCCCAAATATTTTTTCAGAGCTAGATGCAGATAAAAATTATTTTGAATTTGCAACCTGGTGGAGGTTAGTATAGATGGACTAATAGAACAAGTGTCACACACTGCTACAAGCCCAAATATTTTTTTCAGAGATAGATGCAGATAAAAATTATTTTTAATTTGCAACCTGGTGGAGGTTAGTATAGATGGACTAATAGAACAAGTCCCACACACTGCTACAAGCCCAAATATTTTTTCAGAGATAGATGCAGATAAAAATTGTTTTTAATTTGCAAGCTGGTGGAGGTTAGTATAGATGGACTAATAGAACAAGTCCCACACACTGCTACAAGCCCAAATATTTTTTCAGAGCTAGATGCAGCTAAAAATTCTTATTAATTTCAAAGCTGGTGGAGCTTGGTATAGATGGCCTAATACAATGAGTACCACACACTGCTACAAGCCCAAATATTTTTTCAGAGCTAGATGCAGATAAAAATTATTTTTAATTTGCAACCTGGTGGAGGTTAATATAGATGGACTAATAGAACAAGTCCCACACACTGCTACAAGCCCAAATATTTTTTCAGAGCTAGATGCAGATAAAAATGATTTTGAATTTGCAACCTGGTGGAGGTTAGTATAGATGGACTAATAGAACAAGTCCCACACACTGCTACAAGCCCAAATACTTTTTCAGAGCTAGATGCAGATAAAAATTATTTTTAATTTGCAACCTGGTGGAGGTTAGTATAGATGGACTAATAGAACAAGTCCCACACACTGCTACAAGCCCAAATATTTTTTCAGAGCTAGATGCAGATAAAAAATATTTTTAATTTGCAACCTGGTGGAGGTTAGTATAGATGGAACAATAGAACAAGTCCCACACACTGCTACAAGCCCAAATATTTTTTCAGAGCTAGATGCAGCTAAAAATTCTTATTAATTTCAAAGCTGGTGGAGCTTGGTATAGATGGCCTAATACAATGAGTACCACACACTGCTACAAGCCCAAATATTTTTTCAGAGCTAGATGCAGATAAAAATTATTTTTAATTTGCAACCTGGTGGAGGTTAGTATAGATGGACTAATAGAACAAGTCCCCACACTGCTTCAAGCCCAAATATTTTTTCAGAGCTAGATGCAGATAAAAATTACTTTGAATTTGCAACCTGGTGGAGGTTAGTATAGATGGACTAATAGAACAAGTCCCACACACTGCTACAAGCCCAAATATCTTTTCAGAGCTAGATGCAGATAAAAATTATTTTTAATTTGCAACCTGGTGGAGGTTAGTATAGATGGACTAATAGAACAAGTCCCACACACTGCTACAAGCCCAAATATTTTTTCAGAGCTAGATGCAGATAAAAATTATTCTTAATTTGCAACCTGGTGGAGGTTAGTATAGATGGACTAATAGAACAAGTCCCACACACTGCTACAAGCCCACATATTTTTTCAGAGCTAGATGCAGATAAAAATTATTTTTAATTTGCAACCTGGTGGAGGTTAGTATAGATGGACTAATAGAACAAGTCCCACACACTTGCTACAAGCACAAATATCTTTTCAGAGCTAGATGCAGCTAAAATTTCTTATTAATTTCAAAGCTGGTGGAGCTTGGTATAGATGGCCTAATACAATGAGTACCACACACTGCTAAAAAGCCAAAATATTTTTTCAGAGCTAGATGCAGATAAAAATTATTTTGAATTTGCAACCTGGTGGAGGTTAGTATAGATGGACTAATAGAACAAGTCCCACACACTGCTACAAGCCCAAATATTTTTTCAGAGCTAGGTGCATATAAACATTATTTTTAATTTGCAACCTGGTGGAGGTTAGTATAGATGGACTCATAGAACAAGTCCCACACACTTGCTACAAGCACAAATATCTTTTCAGAGCTAGATGCAGCTAAAATTTCTTATTAATTTCAAAGCTGGTGGAGCTTGGTATAGATGGCCTAATACAATGAGTACCACACACTGCTACAAGCCCAAATATTTTTTCAGAGCTAGATGCAGATAAAAAATATTTTTAATTTGCAACCTGGTGGAGGTTAGTATAGATGGACTAATAGAACAAGTTCCACACACTGCTACAAGCCCAAATAATTTTTCAGAGCTAGATGCAGATAAAAATGATTTTGAATTTGCAACCTGGTGGAGGTTAGTATAGATGGACTAATAGAACAAGTCCCATACACTGCAACAAGCCCAAATATTTTTTCAGAGCTAGATGCAGATAAAAATTATTTTGAATTTGCAACCTGGTGGAGGTTAGTATAGATGGACTAATAGAACAAGTCCCACATACTGCTACAAGCCTAAATATTTTTTCAGAGCTAGATGCAGATAAAAATTATTTTTAATTTGCAACCTGGTGGAGGTTAGTATAGATGGACTAATAGAATGATTCTATGCCCAAAAAGTTTTACTTGGCTAGGTGAAGTAAAAAAAATTGTATTCTATATACAGGTGGTGTAGCTTGCAACACAGATAGGCTACTCCACTGACTAACACACACTGCAAGAGGCCAAAAAGGATTTGCTTAGCTAGATTTAGCCAAATGCTGTGAAAAAAAACTTGCACAGCACTGGCACAGACGTGCCTGGCAAACACTGATAGGAACTGATGTAACCTAGCCCTCAAAAGGACTGCAATTACAATTAGTCCCTACTCCCAACTTATCTATTTAAGACCACAGACCTGCCTGATAAAAGTCATAGGAAATGATGTAACCTAGTCCTCAAAAGGACTGCAATCACAACTATTCCCTACTCCCAAGCTATCTGTAGATTTTTGCGAAAATTGGCTTGAAATTAACACTCAAAGTATAGCGCACACAGCAACAGCGGTGCCGTCAAACACGCAGCTGCAGCAGTGAGAAAATGGTGGCTACGTGGAAAATGGCTGGGTCTTATAGGGCAAGGACATGTGACATACACTGCCAATGACACATGCCCTTGCTTGTGTGAAAAAAAGCAGTTCTCTCCATGTGTGCGCTGCTGATAGGCTGACAGATTGCACCTCCCCACTGTAAATGCGGGAAAGAGAAAAAAAAATGGAGATCTTCATTATTTATGCAGAGATCCATCCCCTGCCCCTCCTCTCGCCCCGCTGTACACTCAAACTGCGTATTAACATTAATTTTCAGCATTACTGAGAAATAATCCAGTTATAATTTTGGTGCACGAACAGTTATCGAACATAACCTCGAACAGCCGGATTTTTTTCAAATCGTTCGGGTTCGTCGAACGGCTCGAACACCGCCCAAAACAGCTCGAATTTGAGATTGGCAAACAGTTCGAGTCGAACACCGCTCATCTCTAGTGGCAAGCTGAGCGAGATGCCCAGGAAAGAAAGGAGGAGAGGCAGTACCAGCTACAGTTAGAGCAGCTGCGGAGCTGGCAGGACCCACTGGCTCAAACAGCACAGACTCCAGCAGCCCCAAAAGCTAAGCTGCGCTCAGAGGATCTGCCTGTCCTGGAATCGGACGGATACCTGGACCTTTTCCTGAAAGGGTTTAAACAGGTGTGTCTCCAGTACCAGGTACCCAAGGCAGACTGGGCACGCACCCTGTCCACCAGGCTAAGAGGGAGAGCCCTGGACGCTTTCTCGTCTCTCCCTGCAGCCCAGCACCAGGACTACGACCTCATTAAAGCTGCACTGATTCTGAGGTACCGTTTCACGACTGAGGTGTACAGAGTGAAATTCCGCAGCCTGAGGAAACGACCGACCAAGAGCCATCTAGAGACTCTGCTCCAGATGAGTGTCCAGCTTCACAGATGGGCAGAGGGAGAGATAGACAATCCCGATGAAGCAACCTTGGATCTGTTCCTCAAGGAGCAATTGTTAAACATTTGCCCGGAGGAAGTGCAAAAATATTTCCTGGACCGGAAACCCCAAGATGCCAGAACTGCTGCGGAGCTAGCGGATGAGTACGTCGCCAACCGGACGTCGCGGAGACCCGTCAGAACAGGCTGGAGGGGGGGTAAGACCAATCCTGTTGCGGGTAACCCTGCAGTTCCCCCTGAGACTACCCCCACCCGAAAACCTATGGGCCCCATTGTTCCCCCTACAAAGCCCCAGGGAGGACCCCCTCGATGTCATGCCTGCAATCAGCCGGGACATTACTGGGTGAACGGCCCTAGCCGGAAGAGAAACCCCCCTACTTCCCAAACCCCAGCAGCGGGTCCAATAGTTTATGTGGTGGGGAGGGGTGGGGCCAGGCCCAATGACAATCACCAGCAAGTGACTGTGGGCAATAAAGTGGTTATGGGACTAAGGGACACGGGGGCCGATGTGACCCTAATACAGCCTGAACTGGTACCCCCGGAGAGTATCATCCCTGGAAAGACGCTGACCGTCAGTGGGGTTGGTACGGAGAAGATAACTCTAGCCATGGCTTGTGTGCATCTGGATAGGGGTGTGGACAAGGGACTGGTAGAGGTCGGGGTTACATCTCGTCTCCCTGCTAATGTCTTTTTGGGGACAGACTTGGGGCGAGAGCAACCCCACTGCCCCGTGGTAATGTATCTGTAAGTGATATTATACTTTGTGGTACCATACATGCTGATCCTTGTAGTGATGTGCCAGCTGACAGGAGTGCAGCTGGGGGGGATTTAGCCCCCCTTCCTGCTCTCTCAGCTGACATGTCCAGCTCTGAACTTTTCAATGAGAATGCTAATGTAATTCATTGTCGTGCTAATGAACTCTCTGGCTTGGCTGAGGAGCTGGTGGCGGCCTTGCCTGCCCCAACCAACTGTCAGCTTGCACATGATCCCTCCAGCAGCTCAAAACCTAGTGAACCTGTCAAGTGTGTATCACATGTTGGGGCAAACGACAGTGACCCCACAACCCATCCAGGTGAGGGAAGGGGACCGGGACTCCCTGAGGAGACCCCAGGCATTGCTGTGGTCACCCGCAGCAGGAGGGCTCAGGAGGCAGAGGCCGCTTTGCACCCTGACTCCTCCACCCCATGACCTGGGTCTGGGCTCACTGGTGTTAACCCCGCAGCGCTGTTCCCTAAGGGTTCCAGCGAGAGTGCAGCCTTCAGGTCCCTGTTAGCGGGCTCCAGCCAGGAGTTCCAGGCGGCTGTCCAAGCTGACAGCAGCCTGGAAGCCTTGAAGGAACGCGCAGGTAAGCCCCCCTTGGAGACAGACAAGGACCGCTTGTTCTGGGACCAAGGGAGGCTGTATAGGGAAACACTGTCCACAGATGGACAAGAAGGTTGGCGCGGCGAGAGGCACCTAGTGGTACCTCAGCCGTACCGGGCTGAGTTGTTACGGCTCGCGCATGAGATTCCGTTGGCTGGTCACCTAGGGGTCGCTAAGACCACGGCTAGCCCACTTGTTTTATTGGCCTAAGACGGGGACAGCAGTAGTTGTCTACTGCCGTTCGTGTGTCACCTGTCAGAGGATGGGGAAGGAGGGGCCAGGCCCTAAAGCCCCATTAATACCTCTGCCCATAATAGGTGAGCCTTTCCAGCGGATTGCTGTGGACCTCATTGGGCCGCTGCCCATTCCCAGCAGCTCCAGGAAACGCTACATACTAACGGTAGTAGACTACGCTACTAAGTACCCAGAAGCTGTCACGCTGTCCTCCATCTGGGCAGACGTAGTGGCCAAAGCCCTGCTGGAAATCTTCACCCGTGTTGGTTTCCCCCAGGAGATGCTCACGGACCGAGGGACCCAATTCGTGTCTGACTTGATGCAGAGCCTGTGTAAGCAAACAAGGGTGCAACATCTGGTGTCCAGCCCATATCACCCACAGACTAATGGCCTGTGTGAACGGTTCAATGGCACGTTGAAACAGATGATCCGAATGTTGGTAGAGTCCCAGGGATGCGACTGGGAGCGACACCTCCCACATCTGTTGTTTGCTTACCGGGAAGTGCCTCAAGCCTCGACGGGGTCCTCCCCCTTCGAGCTCCTGTATGGAAGACGGGTACGGGAACCCCTTGCTCTCGTGAGGGAATCCTGGGAGGAAGAAGCAGCCACCCCGGGCGTTTCAGTCGTTGAATTTGTCTTGCGATTCCGTGACAGAATGCAGGCTCTGACGCAGCTGGTGCATGACAACATGGTCCAGGCCCAGGCAGAGCATAAGCGCTGGTATGACCAGAATGCTCGAGAGAGGACATACCAGGAAGGGCAGAAAGTATGGGTCCTAGTCCCTGTGCCCCAGGAAAAGCTTCAGGCAAGATGGGAGGGCCCTTATGACGTGCATCAGCAGCTCAGCAAGGTCAATTACCTGGTCACCATTGACCCTGTCCGGAACAGGCAGAAGGTCTTCCATGTCAACATGATGAAAGAGCATCATGACAGGGAAGCCTGTGCCTTTCCGGTGTGCAGTCTGCCGGAGGAAGGGGAGGAGGAGGACCACATGGATCTGCTCGCACATGCCTGTGCGGGAGAGTCCATGGAGGATGCCCCCATGAACATCCTTCTGTCTGAGGACCAACGGTTCCAGCTGAAGGAGGTCATGTGCCCTTTCCCTGGCCTCCTCTCAGGAAATCCCGGGCGGACAATGCTGGCAGTCCACCGAGTGGACACGGGGAATCACGCCCCTATCCGGCGAACGGCATATCGCGTCTCCTTGGAGGTACAGGAGTAAATGCGGAAGGAGATTGCCGAGATGCTGGAGCTGGGGTGATCCGCCCGTCCACCAGCGCATGGGCCTCACCTGTAGTCCTCATACCCAAAAAGGACCGGACGACTTCGTTCTGTGTGGATTACAGGGGGCTCAATGCCATTACCGCCGATGACACATTCCCCATGCCGCGCATCGACGACCTGCTTGACCGGTTGGGCAAGGCTCAGTACTTGACCATCATGGATGTGAGCCGAGGATACTGGCAGATTCCCCTGTCCCCAGAGGCACAGGAGAAATCACCTTTATCACTCCTTTTGGACTGTATGAGCCCACCGTCATGCCATTTGGCATGAAGTATGCCCCCGCCACTTTCCAGCGGATGGTCAACAACTTGCTGTCAGGGTGCGAAGGGTTCGCAGCTGCGTACCTGGATGACATTGCCGTCTTCAGCCCCACTTGGGAGGAACACCTTCGGCACCTGACAGAGGTGCTGGGGCGGATCCACCGGGCAGGCTTGACCATCAAGCCGGGAAAGTGTCAGATGGGCATGACCGAGGTCCAATACCTGGGGCACCGGGTAGGTGGGGGGAACTGAGACCAGAACCCGGGAAGGTGGATGCAATCACGACCTGGCCCACCCCAAGGACCAAGAAACAGGTTATGTCTTTCTTGGGTAAGGCCGGGTACTATAGGAAGTTCGTACAGGACTATAGTGCCCTGGCCAAGCCCCTGACAGACCTCACCAAGAAGAAGCTGCCGCAAGTTGTCAACTGGACAGCGAGTGCTCCTTCGAGGCCTTGAAAGCTGCCCTGGCGGCAACCCCTGTACTCCAGGCGTACGACGACTCTCGGCCGCTTGTAGTACAGACTGATGCCAGCACCTATGGACTCGGTGCGGTGCTGAGCCTACCTGACTCAGCAGGTCAGGAGCACCCTGTTCCAATATCTCAGTCGGAAACTTCTGCCGAGGGAAGTGGCCTACTCTACGGTGGAGAAGGAATGCCTGGCGATCGTGTGGGCTCTGCAGCATCTGCAGCCATACGTGTACGGGCGCCATTTCACCGTGGTGACGGACCACAACCCCCTCACTTGGCTATCTCGAGTAGCCGGTGAGAACGGAAAGTTGTTGCGTTGGAGCCTAGCTCTCCAACACTACAACTTTGATGTTCGGTATAAGTCCGGCCGGGGCCACGGTAACGCAGATTGGTTATCCAGGCAAGGGAAGGCAGCTGAAGTGCTTGCGGATGATGACCTCTGAGGTCTTCCTCCGAACGCACTCTAAAAGGGGGAGGTGTGGCGAGGCCAGGGACTGGAAATTCATATTCCCAGTTATGAAGGTCTCAGCAGAAATGCTAGTCTGACTTCAAAGGACCCCAGGGGGTTGGAGGGCCATGTGTTCCCTCCTTCTTCCTGCTGCTTCCAGGTAATCAGCATTAACACAATGGGTACCTGGGCCTGCAGTCTCACCTCAGAGAGGACAAAGTATTTACATCAGCATTTGTTTCCGTTCAATACATCAATCCCTGGGAGCCTCCGTTCACACCAGGGTGACAAGCCAGGAGAGAATTGAATACAGGTCAGCCAGGATATATATCTTTGTAGTGCAAACACCTATTCCTGACAAGAGTATGGGGGAGCTAATTGAATCATGGCAATGAGGAATAGCTAACTGAATTACCTCTGAAGTCAGAGGAAGCTCCTGTGTTAGATCACTTACCATGCGCACCTTACAATGAGAATATTGCTGGGAAATGGATTATGAAATGTCTGATAGAAGGGAAGAGGAGATTACATGTAAATCACCTATTTTCTGCCCTGCCCAAGTTAAGTATAAATGTGTCCCTCTGTGAGAGAGGAGGCGTCTTCTGTTGAGGGTCACCTGTTGCTACAGATAGTAACATAGTTTTTAGGTTGAAGGAAGACTAAGTCCATCTAGTTCAACCCATAGTCTAACATGTTGATCCAGAGGAAGGCGAAAAAATACCCATGTGGCAAACACTAAGCTCCACATTGGGGAAAAAAATTCCTTCCCCACTCCATTCGACAATCGGACTAGTTCCCTGGATCAACGCCCTATCAAGGAATCTAGTATTTATAACCTGTAATATTATACTTTTCAAGAAAGGCATCCATGCCCTTCTTAAATTTTAACAGTGAATCACTCATTACAACATCATGCGGCAGAGAGTTCCATAGTCTCACTGCTCTTACAGTAAAGAATCCCCGTCTGTGATTATGATTAAACCTTCTTTCCTCCAGACGTAGAAGATGCCCCCTTGTCCCAGTCTCAGAGTAAAAAGATCAGTATAACGGTCTTTGTACTGTCCCCTCATATACTTGTACATAGTAATAAGATCACCCCTAAGCCTTCTTTTTTCCACAGTAAATAACCCCAAGTGTAATAACCTATCTTGGTATTGCAGACCCCCAGTCCTCTAATAACCTTGGTCGCTCTTCTCTGCACCCGCTCTAGTTCAGCTATGTCTTTCTTATACACCGGAGACCAGAACTGTACACAGTATTCTAAGTGTGGTCGCACTAATGACTTGTATAGTGGTAAAATTATGTCCTCCTCATGAGCATCTATGCCTCTTTTAATGCATCCCATTATTTTATTTGCCTTTGCAGCAGCTGCCTGACACTGGCCACTAAACGTGAGCTTGTCATCCACCAATACACCCAGGTCTTTTTCAGTTACAGTTTTGCCCAGTGTTTTACAATTAAGCATATAATTATACATTTTATTTCCTCTGCCCAAGTGCATTACCTTACATTTATCCCCATTAAAGCTCATTTGCCATTTATCAGCCCAAGCTTCTAGTTTACATAGATTCTCTTGTAATATAAAATTGTGCTCCTCTGTATTGATTACCCTGCAGAGTTTAGTGTCATCTGCAAACATTGAAATATTATTCTGTATGCCCCCTACAAGGTCATTAATAAATATGTTAAAAAGAAGGGGGCCCAATACTGACCCCTGTGGTACCCCACTGTTAACTGAGACCCAGTCTGAGTGTTTTCCATTAATAACAACCCTTTGTTTCCTATCAATGAGCCAATTCTTAACCCACATACATATATTTTCCCCTATCCCCATTGTTCTCATTTTATGTATCAACCTTTTGTGTGGAACCGTATCAAAAGCTTTTGAAAAGTCCATATACACAACATCCACTGCATTTCCTTGGTCCAGTCCAGAACTTGCCTCCTCATAAAAACTGATCAGATTAGTTTGACAGGAATGGTCCCTCGTAAACCCATGTTGATATTGGGTCATGAGGTTATTCTTCAGATACTCTATTATAGCATCTCTTAGGAAACCCTCCAGTATTTTACCTACCCACAGTAGAGGTTAAGCTTACTGGCCTATAATTTCCAAGTTCAGTTTTTGTCCCCTTTTTGAATACTTGCACCACGTTTGCTATACGCCAGTCCTGTGGTACAGACCCTGTTATTATGGAATCTTTAAAGATTAAAAATAATGGTCTATCTATGACGTTCCTTAATTCCTGCAGTACTCGAGGGTGTATCCCATCCGGGCCCAGGGAAAGACACAAGGAACCGTCCTGGACCCATGACAGCACCCTTCCTGCCGTGTCCAGAGACCTTTGATGAAAGTGTGGTATATTCACTTTTATTCCTTTTAATTTTACTGTATCGTATTACTGCTTCCTTACTGTATTTGTCTGACTACTGTATATATATATCTTGTAACCGCTTGTATATATTGTACCTAGCATCGCTCTTTTGAGTAAATAAATATATAAAATTTATAAGCTCGCTTCACATTATCCTAAACCCGGAACTCACGGAAGTTGTGAGGAAGGATCAGGGGCACGTGGCTCCGATCGGTTTGTGACAGCTACTACTTACCCGGATTTCTCCAAAGTCCATTTTTACCCTATTCCGGTGAACGACTGCACTATATGCTACTACTTAACCAGTCAGTCAGTCTGTCTGTGTCAGTCAGTCTAACTCACACATAATGCTTTCTCTCCTCGCAGTGCCAGTGCCGTGCATCCCTCTGCTCAGTCAACTCAAGTATCTCCTTCAAGAGAAGAAGACTACCAGAGATCGCCTGTACAGTGAGTTTATTGCTTAGTCTTTTCATTAGGATACACTCAGCATTCACAGTTAAAGGGGTTGTCCGGGCTTTTCCTAAAATCTGTGTGTGTATCTAGGCTACAAAATACTGACAGTTTGTAAGTTACACCCTGTTAGTATTTTGGATGGTTACCCAGATATCACAATTCAGCATTTGTGGAGGAGCAGCACAGCCTCCATCTAAATCCCTGATTTTTGGTCAGATTGGGTCGATGCATTTGACCCCATCTAACCCAGGATGGCTCATCGCCATTTGATATGCATGTCCGTTAATCAGGTGGCTTTTTATAAATTTACAGTACTGTCCAACGTGAGGAGCAGACTGCAGGTGCCAGCAGCACTGCCCCTGCGGTGGAATTTGAAGTGGTCCAGGAAAGCGAGATGTCCGAGAGGGAGTCAGTCAGTCTGTGTCAGTCAGTCAGTGAGTCAGTCTAACGCACACATAATGCTTTCTCTCCTCGCAGTGCCAGGGCCGTGCATCCCTCTGCTCAGTCAACTCAAGTATCTCCTTCAAGAGAAGAAGACTACCAGAGATCGCCTGTACAGGGAGTTTATTGCTTAGTCTTTTCATTAGGATACACTCAGCATTCACAGTTAAAGAGGTTGTCCGGGCTTTTCCTAAAATCTGTGCATGTATCTAGGCTACAAAATGCTGACAGTTTGTAAGTTACACCCTGTTAGTATTTTGGATGGTTACCCAGATATCACAATTCAGCAAGTGTGGAGGACCCCGTATAGAGGCATATTTGTTTTAGAGCCTGGTTGTAACATCATAACTGGTCGTTTACACCCAGTCTCCAGCATTTGCTGATTGTCATACTAACTTTTTAGGACTGAGCAAGCGGGTACAGCCACACCCAAACCAAAAGACTCACCAGTTATTACAGATGAGGAATGGGAAACGGTGATTGTGGGAAGTCCAGGCCGCACGGATCCTCAGTAGTGATTAGCGAGCACTAAAATGCTCGGGTGCTCGAAGCTCAGGTCGAGCACATTGGAATACTCGGGTGCTCGACCCGAGCAATGAGCCCAATGTAAGTCTATGGGTAACTCGAGCATTTTTCTGGTGGTCCCCCCCGGCGGTCTGAAGAAGGTCAACAATTGCCCAAATTGATGGGAACAGTGCTCAATTAAACGTCAAGCAGGCAGAATATATAGGCAGAGAGGCAGACAGGGTATATAGGAGGGTGCATGAAAAACATAGTAGGGCACTTGGAACACACTAGTACCCTCCGATTTTCATGCACCCGTCTCTTTAAAAAAGCTGGCCAGCAATTCATCAGCGGCATACAGCGGTACCCGACAATTTAGAACAGAAAGAATAGAGCATCACACATAGATTAGATAGAAAAATGTCAGTCACATATATAATAAGTATAGTGATAGTGTTGATTACTGTACTTGTCATTTAGTGTTAAAATAAAGGATTTATTAAAAAAAAAAAATGGCGTTGGGTTCCCCATAATTTTAGTCTCTAGCGGAGGTTAAGCAGATGGCTGGGGCAGATGTTTGAAGTCTGGGAAGGGGGCAATACCCACGGAGCTTCCCAGGCTACTAATATCAGCCCCCAGCTGAATACCTAGCCTTTACTAGCTATTAAAATGGGGGACCCAAAAACAAAATGACATGGGGTCCCCCCTATTTTAATAGCTAGCAAAGGATAGGCAGACAGCGGGGGGCTGATATTAATAGCCCAGGAAGGGTGCCATGAATATTGGCTCCCTCCCAGGCTAGAAACACCAGCTGTTAGCCGCCCCAGAAATGGCGCATCCATAGGACACCCCCATTACTAACCCCATAGTCAAAGTTAAAAAAAAAACACAAACACCCAGAATAAAGTCCTTTAATTGAAATAAACACACAATTCTTTAATGTTCTAGATTAAACCATACTTACCATGCTTGACCTCCATAGGGGTCCGCTTTGTCAGAGTCGCTGGAAGGTGTCGCACGCAGCGATCAGCCCGCCCAGCGGGAGATCGCCTTTGTTCAGGAATGGCCAGGCCATTCCTGAACGAGCAGCGATCTCCCAGCAGGGGCCTGATCTCTGCTTTGTGTCACACACAGTGTCACCAAAACATTGACGCTATGTGAGACATGGCCTTTAGACTTCTAAAGAGCTGCAGAAGAGGGCACCAGAGAACCTTTGATTAGACCGTTAAATGTATACTAATTCAATACTATGATTCAACAAAATTGATGACAATCTGGCAAAAAAAAAAAAAGGTTTCTTTAAAAAGGTGCATAAGAAAGATCTAAGCCATGATCACCATGACCCCCAGTTAGCACTTCTCACATGCAACATGCATGCTTATTCATGAGACATTGTCTAGATTATGAATAAGCATTCATCTTGCACGTGAAATGCGTTGACTGGGGTCACACTGATATGTCACATTGATCTTTGTTATGCACCTTTAAAGAAACAGAAAAAAAAATCCATTCGTTTTCAGCCAGATTGTCATCTATTTTGTTAAACTGTGTTTCTGGTGGAGGCAGGGCCGATGTGCAGGCTCCATATGGATTGGAGAATAGCGATGAGTGGGGAGCTGGCTTAAAATGAGTTCAATACTGTGATGCCAATCTAATGGGTGCACTCCGTAAGAGCTCTAATACTCATGGTTTTATTTCAGGGCAGGTTTAGGCTCTTCACCCAGCACTGAAACAATGTCAAGGGCGGGCCAGTCGCTAAAAAGGAGTTCCTCCAGGTAATTCTGGAACATGCTTATGTACATTGAGAGAACTGGGGTTAAAGTACAGCCATTTAATGTGATAGCCAGGGCATGTTTTTTTCTGAAAACTGTAAAGCATTAAGACACGTCCCATTATTTAGAGCAGGGATCTCAAACCCCAGGCCTCGAGGGCCGCAAACAGTGCAGGTTTTCAGGATTTCCTTAATCGTCACCTGTGCAATGCTAAGGAAATCCTGAAAACCTGCACTGTTTGCGGCCCTCGAGGCCTGGGGTTTGAGATCCCTGCTCTAAATGATGGGAAGGGTCTTTATGCTTTACAGTTTTCAGAAACAAACACGTCCAGGCCCCATCAGTGTCCGTGCACATCTGAGTCACGCTCCTGCAGCATCTGCCTGACAGACCAAGCGCTCGCTCAGTGCCCGGTCCGTTGGGCCGCTCAAACAGCCTGACACTGATTCACCGCCGACAGGTATCACATATCTGCCAACTGTTGCTGCGTGTAAGGGTACCCTCATGTTAAAATAAAGACATAAAAAAAATGTAATGCATACTAACACTCAGTATTTGTTTTCCTTTAAAGCACTGAAGGACCCAGCACTTCTCGTCCGAGGATGAACCCCGTGGTCCCGCTCAAGCGTTTGCCTAAATTATAAAAGGGACAGAACTGTTTTGTTGACTATTGACTCTGAAGAAACGAGTATGGAGTATGGAGAAGGGGGGAATGTTCAGGCTTGAAAGCTTGACACTTTTACATGGGCTCTATCCATGCATCTGACCCACCGTTCTTTATATGTGTGCACTTTATATATTAAAAGTTTGTGAGTTATATTGTTATTTTATTCTATAATAAAGTTATTTTACTGTTGAAGTGTTTGTACTATCACTTATAATTGCTTCTCAACTAATCTGTCAGTCCTGGTTGCTTCTGACCAGAACAGGCTCCAAAGAACCTTGCGATTGCCATCCAGATATAGAGTCCACTTTTGGAAGGCTGATCAACCATAAGCCCACCAATTTCAATCTTAACACAAAGGTTGGGTCATATGGAGATGGGTCACCAACAATTCTATTTTATGCAAATCAAGATCTGAAGCCAGGAACAGAAATCTTCTTTGATTACGGTGTCCGAAAAAATGATTTTGGAGAACGGGCGGAATTAGACTGGATAGACGATTAATATTTTACATGGGTTCTATCCATGCATCTAACCCGCCGTTCTTTATATCTGTGTACTTTATATATTAGGTTTATGGGTGGACAAAGGGACAGTTGACTGTTATATTATTGTAATTCGTTTTTTCAATAATAAAGTTGGTATTTTACTGTTGAAGTGTTTGTACTATCACTTATAATTGCTTCTCAACTACTCTGTCCACCCTGGTTGCTTCTAACCAGAAAATGTGACTGCCTCAGCCAATCACAGGCCATAGTTAACAGGATTTACCCCAAGTCCATTTGCCCTAAACTGGGTAAATCCAGTTAATTTGTAGCATATAGCGCAGTCGGTAACCGAAGTCCATTTTTCCCTAATCCGGTGAACAACTGCACTATATGCTACTACTTAACCGGAGTTACTCAAAATGAAGGGACTTTGTCGTTTTTTTAGACCCTGGGTCACTCCCACTGTCAGAGGTGCGGGCATCCAGGTGTCCGGAATAGGGGGTGCGGGCATCCAGGTGTATACACATGCCTACTCAATGTATGTTGCATGCATTATTAGACGATTACTACCCACTAGTCACTGAGTAGGTATGCAGGGTGGTCCTGGGGGCCGGCCTTATGTACTCTTCTCTTCCTGGTCGAGTAGTGTTACATATACACACAATGTGTGCTATACATCAGGCAAGTGAATCTCTTCTGGGTCTCCACACTGTGTGCAAAAGCTGTGACTCAACAAGGAGCGGGATGGGGGGGGTCATGCAGCCAGCTCCGTGGAGCCTCAGAAACCTGATAAGCGCTTTTTTTGTGTAGTGATGGGTGCTGGGGGGAGGGAGGGGTGGTTCTCTGGCCAAACAAGGTGCGGTGCTTTTGGTGGGTGGGAAGCCCTCACCTTATCACTGGTCATGCGGCAGGGCTGTCCCTGTGTATGGATAGTGTTAGGATCAGTGTTGAGCGAGCACTAAAATGCTCGGGTGCTCAAAGCCCGGGCCGAGCTCACCGTGATACTCGGGTGCTCGACCCGAGCAACGAGCCCAATGTTAGTCTATGGGAGACGCGAGCATTTTTGCGTCGGCACCCCCGGCAGTCTGTAGAAAGCCTAAAAATGTGCCCAAAACGATAGTGACCGTGCTCAAATGACATGGGGGGCAGCATGGGGATCGCCCCTGGAAGCATTTCTATCCCCCAGGTCACTGCTGTCAACAATGTGGTCAGAGGTATTAACCCACTTTTACAGGCTCACAATAAAACGTTCAAAAGCAAAACTGAAATGGTTTTCCTGTGAAATATGTTAAGGAACATCCTTTCCAGGGTAAAGACTTGTGTATAAGGTAAAATAAATAACCAAAAACAAAAATACTCCTTCACACCTTGGGCTATGTTCACAAGTAGCATTTTTCATTTTTTTTGCACTTTTGTATTGCTTTCAACTGTGACAAATGCATTCACCGGGAAATGTCATTTTAACATTTTACAACCTTATCTGGCCATGTGCTGTGTGACACATGCATACAGTGCTGAAAAGACATGGGAACAGCATAGGGAAGACCCCTGGAAGCATCTCTGACACCCAGATCACTGCCTAAAAGTGTGCCCATCAGAAGTGATCCTTGCTGCATCAGAAGATGCAGACTTGCAACTATCCCCGTGCAAGTCCTTTTCCCAGGGCAGTGTTCAATTGTACCTCCCCCATTCCTTGCAAAATGCAAGTGCAAATATGCAGCCAACCACCCACCCACCCGCAGGCTGCAATACCATACTGCCAGCTGTAAGTTTAAATGGGGCCTTTTAGTTTGGAGGAGGCCGAAACTGGCCACTACCTCATTGGCCGCCGGCCGGGTGTCCACGCTCGCCCCCCAGCCGCCGGCCGGGTGTCCACGCTCGCCCCCCAGCCGCCGGCCGGGTGTCCACGCTCGGCCCCCAGCCGCCGGCCGGGTGTCCACGCTCGGCCCCCAGCCGCCGGCCGGGTGTCCACGCTCGGCCCCCAGCCGCCGGCCGGTTTTCTTGGAATGCAAGCGCATGTATGTAGTAGCGGCTAGGCCTGAGGTGGTCAGCGTTTTGGCGCATATCCTACCTCCTTCGAGGATTGCTGGATATTTTCCTGCTAATATCCCAGTTCTATGAATCCCGTTAAAACAAAGCTTCAGGTGATAAATGATGGATGAGGTGGTGGCAAAGGAGAAAGAGCAGGAGGAACAGGGACCATTCACATCAATATCAGGCCAGTCAACCACACGTCTTGTAGGATATGTTTCTGTACCAAAAGGAGCGGTTCGGCTACACAGTTATAGGGCATACAGTGAGTGCAATGCCTACCAAAAATTTAGAGGCACTCCAAGGCCCCTTGGAAGTGACATGGAGGTCAGAGGGCCTTGACTAAACCATTTTTTCCATTTATAGCAACTGGGTCTCCTGTGCACTGTTGGCCTAAACAGTGAATGGAAGGCTTTCCAAAAATTATGAGGAACTGCAATGCCCCTTGAAACAGGAGTGTGCAAAGCAGTCATCAAAGCAAAAGGTGGCTACTTTGAAGAACCTAGAATATAAGAGATATTTTCAGTTGTTTCACACTTTTTTGTTAAGTATATAATTCCACATGTGTTAATTCATAGTTTTTATGCCTTCAGTGTGAATGTACAATTTTCATAGTCAAGAAAATACAGAAAAATCTTTAAATGAGAAGGTGTGTCCAAACTTTTGGTCTGTACTGTATGAATTGGATTATATATTATGTAGTCTGAGTGCAGAAAAAAACATAATCACAATTCATTTATATAAAAGAAAATGGAATTTTCTCACCCATTTGTCTTTGTTGTCAAGGGAGGAGACTGTTATCCAGAGGTACCTTCTGGATACAATGTGGGGACATTAGCTGACCCTGTTTAGTCCCTGTCAGCTCACAATATTACTGACCCCACAAAACACCTGCCCTTACAAGGGCAGTCCACAGATAACCCTATATGTAGACCCTGCACTTTCCCTTTTTCATGTCCCAACGCGTTTCATCCAAGTAAAATCCTCAGGGGACTAACTTGTATCCAGGGAACTAAAGTGCTAGGTGCATATAATCAAACATGGGTCCCTCCACTCTCTGTCCTAACCTGCAGAGAGTGGGATGTGAAGTAGCGTCTATATATATACCTATCAGTATGAAAGAATGTGAATATAACTGTAGTAAAGAAGACATACAGCTAATTAATCAGCTTGAAAAAGATCCAGAAATAATAATCAAACCCTCCGACAAAGGGGGAACAGTTATTTTGAATATTGATTTTTATCAGCAACTATGTGAAAATATTCTATCTGACCAAAATAGTTATAAAATCTTACCAGCTAACCCCACAACAATGTATGTTAAAGAGTTGAAGGACATTTTATTGGAGGGACTGTTGATGGGTGTAATAAATAAAACAGAATATGAATTTATTCTCCCCTCCGCTTGTAGTGGTGGAAGAGGAGATCCCATGTAGCGATGCCCAAATATTTGAACAGCCACAGAAAGGCGATGCTGGCAATTTGTCACAAGAGGTGGATGATGACGAGACACAATTGCCACGAAGTGAGGAGGAGGATCGTGGTGCGCAAGTGGAAGAAGAGGAGGTGGTGGATGATCTAGTAACTGACCCAACACGGCATGAGGACACGCAGAGTGAGGCCAGCAGCACACAGGGGGAGGGAGGCAGAGTACCCCAACAGGCAGGAAGAAGCAGTGTGGTGGCCGCACACAGAAGGGGGCAACAGTTCCCATTAACACCAACACGAGGGACTTTGCCAGTACAACAGGTAGGTCTTCCAGAGTCTGGAAGTTTTTTAAAGACTCTGCTGATAATCCCAAAAAGGCCATTTGTACTACCTGCCAGGCCAGCATCAGCAGGGGTGACAAAACTAACAGCCTGACCACCACCAGCATGATCAGGCACATGTCAGCAAAGCACCCGACTTTGTGGGGCGAACCCCAGGGTCCACGACCAGTGTCAGCGGGTGTCACCACTGCTGGTGACACCCACCGACAAAGGCCCACGCCGAAACGGGCGTCGGGTTGAGCTGACAGGTGGGACTTCTAAAACTCCGCTATACAGGTAACTGGCCAACACTTTACATTCACCAGGTGGGGCATTATATAATTATGTAGTTGTACACTAGTACATTTTTTACCTGTTGTAGCATTTTTAGTGACTGTATTTATGCATATGCGTTAGTAAATTGATATTGTCATCCCTAGTACCGGTATTAATGCATGCACATTAGTAAATTGATATTGTCACTCTTAGACACGACTATGGTTTCCATATGCATGTCCATGTAGTCTACTTATGTGCTCTCTTTTTCCGTATGGCAACTGCTGTTGATGTTTTTATCCCACATTAGCCTGTTTGTAATTTTTAATAATAAAGAATATTTTTGCACGTTATGGACTCTATTATCATTATTTAGGCAACATTGTCGTATCTCCCCCCTATGTCATATATAATGATTTGTCTTTTAGATGGTCCTAAATCTGACAGCCATTAGTATTATCACATACATGAACATGTTTAGTGTTTATCTAGATATTTGGCTGATTTCTGTTACCTACCCTTATCTGGTATTTGCTGTGTTTTGCACAGGTTCTACTTCAGAAATGGACTACAAGGCCAAGGAGAAAGCTTGGCTCTCTCAGGTTGAGCAGGTTTTTGGTGGTGATAATGGTGGCGTTCAAATAGCTGGTGATCACAAATGGGAGGATCAATTCGCTACAATTCAATCCTTATTAATTAAAAGGACTAAGCTCTGGTGGAACCGAGCATTTTTAGAAAAATATATAAAATGCAAACTAATTCCTTGAGGCCTCCGGGTACGCGTCACACCCACTTTCTTTGCAGATGACGATATATTCATCGAGAAATGGGAGGAAGCATGAAACAGTTGCTCTAATATTTTCATGCAACTGTTAGTGGAATCTAATACTACTGCCATTACAAATTTAGATAAACTGATTGATGCGGCACAGATCGGTCTCAGATCTAACTGCCCATCTGAAAAAATACAGGCTTTTGATACCCAGATTGACAATACTATGGACATTACGGCGAAAAAAATCTATAAGACTCAATCAACGAAACTTAATCGTGATAGAAGGGACTATCAATCTAAGACAGTATACCGTTGGAGGCAAGCACTTTCGTCCCGTACACCATCCTCCCGTACTTCATCTATTACCTCTATGTCATCTCTGAGTGATATATCAGATACATCAACTACGTCTATGGTCACGTGGTCTGGTAACTCCTTGAAACAAAGTGAATATAACTATCATCCCTACGGGCAGCAGATAAGAAAAAGAGGGACAATAAGGTAATTAATCTAAGTAAGCATAGCCTCTCTGCTGTTGATCTCTCTCTACTTAGTAAGGGTCTGTCGTTTTCTCCATCCTCTGGGTTTGATAGTTTGCCCGCTATAAAAGACCTACACATTTTTGCACGGTCATTGATTTTTAAGCGCCATTTCTATAGTGATGATCTTCATAAATTGTTCCCTACAGAGGAGGAACAATTGGCCCTAAGGACATTGGAAGAGCTATAGGTTGAACATAACACATCTGAAAATGGTAAGGTACCGTCATCTATTCGACAACGCTCAAAAAAATCCCCCCCCCCCCCTCGGCATGCACAAACGTATAGCTATTTGTACAGATAGTCACCAACGAATTCCAAAAGATTCCATGATATATCAGGGGTGACAATCTCACTGGTGAGGAATGCAACAGGCTCAACGTATTGAGTGGTTTGACAGATGTATTGAAACCAGCAGACAAGGGGGGTAATATTGTCATCTAGATGACACAAATGTACGAAAAAGAGGCATATCGCCAACTTAACAACAAAATTTGTTATAAGAGGCTTACGTACAACCCCTTGTCTCCTTTCAGACAGCAGCTGCAAACCATTTTGGATAATGCAGTCAACAGTGGGGTTGACACCCGGGAGTTAGCTTTAGCACTGTCGGTTACTGAGCCCACAATACTGACGTTCTAATTGCTCCCAAACCTCCACAAAAATTCGGAGACACCTCCAGGTCGTCCCATAATATCTGGAAGGGGCAACTATTTGGAGCACGTGAACAAGTGGATTGATTCTAAATTACAGCCCCTAGTCGAAGATCTTCCTTCATTCCTGAAGGATACAGGGGATCTATTACGGAGGGTTGATGGGTTTTATCTAGAACCTGATGCATTGATGGTAACTGCAGATATAGAATCTCTGTATACCAATATAAGACACAATGATGGCCTAAGGGCAATCAAAATTTTCCTTGATAGTTCAAATTTACCAGTCACCATCCGCCTATTGGTGATTGAGCTATTAGAATTCACATTGACACACAATTTTTTTGTCTTCAAGGGGTCTTTCTTCTTGCAGCTCAAGGGAACAGCTATGGAGGGCAGCATTCGCTCCCTCATATGCCAACCTGTTCCTGGGGATGTGGGAGAGGGAACTCCTCTTGTCAGATCGGCATTCGTCGATGGACCGCGTCCTTTCTTGGATGCGGTACATCGACAACATTAATGTTCTGGCAGGGCCCGGCCCAACAATTAGAAACTTTCATGTCCGGTCTAAATGTTAATGATCTAAATATCCATATTACATAGGAATATGTTCCAAACAAGGTGTTCTTTCTAGATGTCATGCTTAGGAGGGATAACAGGAATGCAATACAGACCAATATATATAGGAAGCCCAAGTCCACCAATATGCTCTTACATGCATCATCTTCACACCCAAAACATATGGTTCAATCTGTTCCCGTGGGGCAGTCCCTGCATCTCCGCAGGATCTGCTCCACCGATCAAGACTTTGAAAATCAGGCCCGGGACCTAAAAAACAGGTTCTGTGATAGAGGGTAGTCACAAGATGATTAAAAGAGCATACCACAGGGCTAAGTATAAGTCTCGCCACAATCTCCTATATGGTTCTCGCAACACCAATGATGGTGACTTGGTGAGATTCATCATCAAATTCCATTCACAAGCCCCTGCAATGAGGGAAGCGCTATGTAAAGCATGGCCAATTTTGAAGGCGGATCCAATAGTTTCGAAATTTATACCTGAGACACCTGCCATTGCGTTTAGACGATCTAGGAACCTAAGTGACAGTCTAGTGAGAAGCCATTTTGTGGGTGAACCCGTAATGTTAATTTTGGATGGTATCACCAGAAAATATGGATGCATTCCGTGTGGACGCGGTGTGGCATGTCCTAACGTGGAGCGCTGTACTGATTATTCCGCCTCTAGTGGATCTACTAATTACAAGATAAAGAAACATATTACATGTCTATCAAGAAATGTAATTTATTATGCCACATGCCCTTGTCGGTTGATCTATGATGGACTTACGACATGCCAGCTCAAAATATGTGCAAGGGAACACATTTTGGGCATAACCGCGGCAGCAGAACACACGGACGCTTCCACCCCAAAAACAATCCCAAGACATTTAAAATTATACCATCAGTGTAATGCTAATCAATTAAGGGTGAGAGGAATTGATATGATCGAGGTGGGCATTCGTGGTGGACAGATATCTCAACGCCTTGCCCAACTTGAGTCCAGGTGGATATGGACTCCGAACACTGTCCATCCGACTGGTCTTAATGAGAATCTGAGCTCTGCTCCATTTTTGTGATCACCAGTTATTACTTTTTGAGCTTAGATTTTTGCCCACGTCACCCTAGTCTATTGCCATGTGTTGAAGAAAAAGGGCCCCTTGACAGAGGCCCACGCTGAAACGCGCGTCGGGGTTGTGCTTACAGATGGGAATTCTGATACACGGCTATACAGGTAACTGGCCAACACTTTACATTCACCAGGTGGGGCATTATATAATTATGTAGGTGTACACTAGTACATTTTTTACCTGTTGTAGCATTTTTAGTGACTGTATTTATGCATATGCGTTAGTAAATTGATATTGTCATCCCTCGTACCGGTATTAATGCATACACATTAGTAAATTGATATTGTCACTCTTAGACACGACTATGGTATCCATATGCAAGTCCATGTAGTCTACCTGTGTGCTCTCTTTTTCCATATGGCAACTGCTATTGATGTTTTTATCCCACATTAACCTGTTTGTAATTTTTAATAATAAAGAATATTTTTGCACGTTATGGACGCTATTATCATTATTTAGGCGACGTTGTCGTCTCTCCCCCCTAACCGGTAGGTCTTCCAGAGTCTGGAAGTTTTTAAAGACTCTGCTGATAACCCCAAAAAGGCCATTTGTACCACCTGCCAGGCCAGCATCAGCAGGGGTGACAAAACTACCAGCCTGACCACCACCAGCATGATCAGGCACATGTCAGCAAAGCACCCGGCATTGTGGGGTGAACCCCAGGGTCCACGACCAGTGTCAAATGGCGTCACCACTGCTTCTTCCGCTGTTGTGCGTGTAAGAGAACCCCCTGTTGTGCGTGCAAGCCAATCCCCTGTCCATACTGCATGCAAAGATGCCCACTCCTCTCAGTCTTCACTTGTTATGGCAGTTTCTCAAGAAACAGCATCAATGTCCACGTCAACCTCCAACCGCAGAGTTCAATTGTCCATATCCCAGACCTCGGACCTTGGGACGGAACACATCCTCCCCACACCGAGGATTGCGGGCCCTATGTCAGTCAGAGTTGCCCCCACAGTGTACATCTCCTGCGCATCATCCTCCTCATGTTCAGCCTCCATCTCAGATATCACCACATCAGTTACAATCTGGAAGCACTGCAGTACTGCCTCACCCTAGCGGCAACAGGCTGCGGTCAAACTCATAAGCTTAGGTGATAAACCTCACAATGCTTGTGAGTTGTGGACAGCTGTGAAAGAGCAGGCAGATCTGTGGCTGAGACCGCTGAACCTATATCCAGGCATGGTCGTGTGAGGCAATGGAAGTTACCTGGTGGTGGCTCTGAGGCGATGTTAGAACCCTCCTGTTAGTTTTTTTCTATTTTGTGGTCACGTGACCTTCTGCCTATTTATTCCAGCTCCGCCCTCCTGGCTTTGCTGGACTTCAGTGTTACTTTGACTCTTAATCTAGCCAGGTGCTTTGTACCTATCTCTTTAGTTTGCTTGGTCCTTGGACCTCTAAGCACTTTTTGTCTGTTTATCTTTTTGCTCCACTACCACTTCTGTTAGGAGGTGTCCAATTTTGTCCCAGTCCTTAGTACTTTTAGGGACCCCTTCCTTATATCTATAGGTCTGCATTCAGACTAGCTGAGGACGAAGGCAGGTCTGTTCACAAGGAACAGGTTGCCCGCTGCATCGTAGGGAATCAGCTTAGTCCTATTGTAGGGACAGTTTTCCTTTCTTTCCTTAGTTCTTGTAGCAGATCATAACAGGTGAGGCGAGATCACACAAATACCATGCCTGGCTCATGTGCTTAACCTCGTGGTTCAGCGGTTTCTTAAATCAGACCCCGAGTTGCCAGATCTGCTCTTCAAAGTACACCGCCTGTCAGCTCATTTTCGGAAGTGGGCTACAGCTTCCGCCGCCCTTGCTGTATTGCAGCAGCATTTGCAGCTTCCGGCACACCGACTAGTGTGTGATGTCCCCACACGTTGGAACTCTACCCTCCACATGTTGCAAAGGATTTGTGAGCAGAAGAGAGCAGTTGTGAAGTACCAGCTGCAACAAGGCCGTCGATATTCAGGTCAGAATCCACACAAGACCTCAGGAGTGGACCTGGATTTCTGACATATGTACCATCCTGACAAATTTTGATGAGTCCACCAAGATGATGAGTTCACCAAGATGGTGAGTGGCAACGGCGCCATCATTAGCGTCAGCATCCCACTTGTCTGACTTTTTCAACGCTCTCTGCAGAGAATTAAAGAGGAGGCACTGCAGCCAGAGTATGATGAGATGGATCAAGAAGCCGTAGCGGGTGATTACACACAGCCCAGCCTCATCTCATTCCAATGTGCATTGGGGGACAATGAGGGAGAGGAGGAGGAGGAGGAACAGGGGCTGGTATCATGCGCTGAGACGGTAGTACCTGTACAACTGTCATACCATCGGTTGAACGTCGCTGGCCTGATGACAGGGGGGAGGAGGAGGAGAGCATGGTCAATCGTCCTCTTGGGGGAGGAGGAGGGAGGGAGGAGGAGGAGAGCATGGTCAGTTGTCATCTTGGTGAGGACACGGAAGTCTTGCCCGTTACCAGTCTGGGATGCATGGCTGACTTTGTTACGCTGCCTTAACCATGACCCTCGCGTTGTCAAAATGTTGGGTGACAGTCATTACTGGTTGGTGACACTTTTAGACCCCCGCTACAAGGAGAACTTTCACTCTCTTATTCCTGAGGTGGAGAGGTCTAAAAAAATGGGGCAGTACCAGAAGGCCCTTGACGCAGAACTCTTAAAAAAATTCCCATTTGAACACGCTAGCGGCAGAGGTCACAGTTCATTGCCCAACCAAGGCGTACAGGCGAGAGAGAGGCAACTCCAATCCAGCAGAGGCAGGGGAACACGGTCAACCTTCTGGGACAATTTACTGAGACCTGACCAGCTTACAGGCCCTGAGGCACAGGCTACTCTCACAAGGAGTGGAAAGTTTCAAAAGATGGTGAGAGAGTACCTTGCCGACCGTACTAGTGTCCTCTGTGATTCCTCTGTGTCTTTTAATTATTGGGTATCCAAGCTGGACACTTGGAATGAACTCGCTCTGTATGCCTTGGAGGTCCTGTCCTGCCCTGCTGCTAGCGTGTTATCGGAGCGTGTTTTTAGTGCCGCTGGGGGAATTATAACTGATAAGCGCACTCGCCTGTCAACTGACAATGCTGACAAGCTGACCCTTATCAAAATCAACAAGGCCTGGATTGGGCCAGACTTCTCATCACCACCAAATGACAGCAGAGTAACATAAAGTCAAATCCAGTGTGTTATTTCGGGAGCTGTATTCCCATGCACCGCTTCACACTCACACA
The DNA here is from genome assembly GCF_046119375.1 of Phyllobates terribilis. Classification (NCBI taxonomy): domain Eukaryota; kingdom Metazoa; phylum Chordata; class Amphibia; order Anura; family Dendrobatidae; genus Phyllobates; species Phyllobates terribilis. The sequence goes on along the minus strand of NW_027362767.1, from coordinate 16,921,739 downwards.
TGGGTATGCGCTTCCTCATTTCGGCTGTTTTTTGCTCTTCTTCTTATCCTCAGCCTCCACCACCACTAGACCATCAGGGTGACCGTGGTCCGTGTTGCCAGGATTGCAAGTTCCTCCGTCCTAATTTTTGGCAGCTTTTCCTTGGAAGGCATAGGCAAAGACTATGAGAGACCTACTCCCCAATAATGGGAATAATGTTTTTAATATGCTGTACTGCATGGCTCTTGTAAGGGGCATTGCAAGTTCCTCCGTCCTAATTTTTGGCAGCTTTTGCTTGGAAGACATAGTCAAAGACTATGGGAGACCCACTCCCCAATAATGGGAATAATGTTTTTAATATGCTGTACTGCATGGCTCTTGTAAGGGGCATTACAATCGTCTTGTTAAGCTACTGTGACCTCCAAGTCTCTTCCAATGGTCATTGATATTGTCTTTTTATTCCACTGGGACCTCCACGTCTCTTCCAAGGGGCATTAAAACCATCTTGTTAAACCACTCTGAACTGAACAGCTCTTCCAAGGGGCATTGAAATGTTGTTTTTAATTACCTCTAACCTCCACGACTCTTCCAACGGGCATTGCATTTCCTCCTAATTTTAGTCAGCTTTTGCTTTTCAATGCATAGGCGAACACTAAGGGAGACCCACTCCGCAATAATGGGTAGAAGGTTTTTAGTACGCTGTAATCCACGTCTGTTTCAAGGGGCATTGAAGTTTCTCATAATTTTTGGAAAGCCTTCCATTCACTGCTTAGGCCAACAGTGTACAGGAGACCCAGTTGCTATAAATGGAAAAAACGGTTTAGTTAAGTCCCTCTGAGCTTCATGTCACTTTCAAGGGGCATTGGAGTGCCTCGAAATTTTTGGTAGGCATTGCACTCACTGTATACCCTATAAATGTGTAGCATAACCGCTCCTTTTGGTATAGAAACATATCCTACAAGACATGTGTGGTTGACTGGCCTGATATTGATGTGAATGGTCCCTGTTTCTCCTGCTCTTCCTCCTTTGCCACCACCTCATCCATCATTCATCACCTGAAGCTTTGTTTTAACGGGAGTCATAGAACTGGGATAGTAGCAGCAAAACATCCAGCAATCCTCGGAGGAGGTAGGATATGCGCCAAAAAACTGATCACCTCAGACCTAGCCGCTACTACATACATGCGCTTGCATTCCAAGGAACAGAAAGCTAAGGAGATGGATGGCCTCATGATGATCATGAATAATTTACTCGTTGCGTAGGAGGCCGACCATTGCTGCTGTCTACCTTCTGAACTTTGTTTTGAAGCCTGATTGACCCAGGACCCGCAACCCTCTATGTCTGGAGGACGTGTTGCATCCCAGTGTCCAACTGTGTCCCGGCTTCCACAATATTAACCCAGTGTGAAGGCGTTAGTGAGATGGACCATCCCTGGCCACATTCACTTGTCCACGTGTTTGTGTTTAGGCTGTCCTTCCCACTAAATGCACTGGGGAGGGCACAGGTAATGTTTTGGTATGCGCACTTGTGCATAAGGCGCACCGGGACAAATAGGGGCGGCTGGGGACCGAGTGCGGGCATTCGGCCGCCCCCTGGTGGCTGGGGACAGAGTGCGGACACACGGCCGCCCCCTGGCGGCTGAGGACAGAGTGCGGACACCCGGCCGCACCTTGGCGGCTGAGGACAGAGTGCGGACACCCGGCCGCCCCTGGCGGCTGGGGACAGAGTGTGGACACCCGGCCGCACCTTGGCGGCTGAGGACAGAGTGCGAACACCCGGCCGCCCCTGGCGGCTGGGGACAGAGTGCGGACACGCGGCCGCCCCCTGGCGGCTGGGGACAGAGTGTGGACACCCGGCCGCCCCCTGGTGGCTGGGGACAGAGTGCGGACACCCAGCCACCCCCTGGCGGCTAGGGACAGAGTGCGGACACCCAGCCACCCCCTGGCGGCTGGGGACAGAGTGCGGACACCCGGCCACCCCCTGGTGGCTGGGGACAGAGTGCGGACACCCGGACACCCCCTGGCGGCTGGGGACAGAGTGCGGACACCCGGCCACCCCCTGGTGGCTGGGGACAGAGTGCGGACACCCGGCCACCCCCTAGCGGCTGGGGACCGAGTGTGGACACCCGGCCGCTCCCTGGCGGCTGGGGACCTAGTGTGGATACCAGGCAGCCATGACATGACGGCCGGAGTCTGCCTCCACAGGCCTAAAAGGCCTCATTTCAAGTGCAAGCAAGCTAGCAGTATGGTATTGCAGCCTGGGGGTGGTTGGATGGCAGGCTGCACACTTACGCTTTCATTCCAAGAAAACAAAGCAGATGTTAACTTCTATTATCATCATCATGCTCCTCACTCTCAACTCCCCTGATGGAGAAGCCAGGGCCTGCCGGAGGAGTCTGGTTGTCTGGTGGGCTCATCCAATGCTGCCCTAAAGCAGGCCAGGCTAAGAAAAGTGTTGGGAAGGTTACCGGGACAAATATTGGCGGCTGGGGACCGAGTATGGAGACCTCGCTGCCGAAGCAGCCATGAGGTAGTGGCCAGCTTCGGCCTCCTCCAAACTAAAAGGCCCCATTTCAAGTGCAAGCTAGCAGTATAGTATTGCAGCCTGCGGGTGGGTGGGTGGGTGGGTGGCTGCATATTAGCGTTTGCATCGTAAGGAATGGGGAAGGTACAATTGAACACTGCCCTGGGACAAGGACTTGCACGGGGATAGTTGCAAGTCTGCATCTTCTGATGCAGCAAGGATCACTTCTGATGGGCACACTTTTAGGCAGTGATCTGGGTGTCAGAGATGCTTCCAGGGGTCTTCCCTATGCTGTTCCCATGTCTTTTCAGCACTGTATGCATGTGTCACACAGCACATGGCCAGATAAGGTTGTAAAATGTTAAAATCACATTTCCCGGTGAATGTATTTGTCACGGTTGAAAGCAATACAAAAGTGCAAAAACGCATAAAAAATGCTACTTGTGAACATAACCCAAGGTGTGGAGGAGTATTTTTGTTTTTGGTTATTTATTTTACCTTATACGCAAGTCTTTACCCTGGAAAGGATGTTCCTTAACATATTTCACAGGAAACTGTTTCAGTTTTGTTTTTGAACGTTTTATTGTGAGCCCTTAAAAGTGGCTTAATACCTCTGACCACGTTGTTGACAGCAGTGACCTGGGGGTCAGAAATGCTTCCTTGGGCGATCCCCATGCTGTCCCCATGTCATTTTAGCACTGTCACTACAGTTTTGGGCACTTTAGGCTTTCTACAGACTGCCGGGGGTGCCGCCACAAAAATGCTCGGGTCTCCCATAGACTAACATTGGGCTCGTTGCTCGGGTCGAGCACCCGAGTATCACGGTGAGCTAGGCCCGAGCTTCGAACACCCGAGCATTTTAGTGCTCGCTCAACACTAATCCTAACACTATCCATACACAGGATTCCACAATATTAACCCAGTGTGAAGGCGTCAGTGAGATGGACCATCCCTGGCCACATTCACTTGTCCACGTGTTTGTGGTTAGGCTGTCCTTCCCACTAAATGCACTGGGGAGGGCACAGGTAATGTTTTGGTATGCGCGCTTGTGCATAAGTCGCACCGGGACAAATAGGGGCGGCTGGGGACTGAGTGCCGGCATCTGTCCGGACACCCGGCCGCCCCCTGGCGGCTGAGGACAGAGTGAGGACAGAGTGCGGACACCCGGCCGCCCCCTGGCGGCTGAGGACAGAGTGCGGACACCCGGCCGCCCCCTGGCGGCTGAGGACAGAGTGCGGACACCCGGCCTCCCCCTGGCGGCTGAGGACAGAGTGCGGACACCCGGCCGCCCACTGGCGGCTGGAGACAGAGTGGGGACAGAGTGCGGACACCCGGCCGCCCCGTGGCAGCTGGGGACAGAGTGCGGACACCCAGCCACCCCCTGGTGGATGGGGACAGAGTGCGGACACCCGGCCACCTCCTGGCGGCTGGGGACAGAGTGCGGACACACAGCCAACCCCTGGCGGCTGGGGACAGAGTGCGGACACCCGGCCACCCCCTGGCGGCTGGGGACAGAGTGCGGACACCCGGCCACCCCCTGGCGGCGGGGGACAGAGTGCGGACACCCGGCCGCCCCCTGTCGGCTGGGGACTGAGTGCGGACACCCGGCCGCCCCCTGGCGGCTGGGGACAGAGTGCGGACACCCGGCCGCCCCCTGGCGGCTGGGGACAGAGTGCGGACACCCGGCCGCCCCCTGGCTGCTGGGGACAGAGTGCGGACACCCGGCCGCCCCCTGGCGGCTGGGGACAGAGTGCGGACACCCGGCCGCCCCCTGATGGCTGGGGACAGAGTGCGGACACCCGGCCGCCCCCTGGCAGCTGGGGACAGAGTGTGGATACCCGGCCGCCCCCTGGCAGCTGGGGACCGAATGTGGGCCCCCTGGCGGCTGGGGAACTAGTGTAGATACCAGGCAGCCCCCTGGCGGCTGGGGACCGAGTGTGGATACCAGGCAGCCATGACATGATTGCCGGAGTCTGCCTCCACAGGCCTAAAAGGCCTCATTTCAAGTGCAAGCAAGCTAGCAGTATGGTATTGCAGCCTGGGGGTGGGTGGATGGCAGGCTGCACACTTACGCTTGCATTCCAAGAAAACAAAGCAGATGTTAACTTCTATTATCATCATCATACTCCTCACCTTGGCACTCTCAACTCCCCTGATGGAGAAGCCAGGGCCTGCCGGAGGAGTCTGGTTGTCTGGTGGGCTCATCCAATGCTGCCCTAAAGCAGGCCAGGCTAAGAAAAGTGTTGGGAAGGTTACCGGGACAAATATTGGCGGCTGGGGACTGAGTATGGAGACCTCGCTGCCGAAGCAGCCATGAGGTAGTGGCCAGCTTCGGCCTCCTCCAAACTAAAAGGCCCCATTTCAAGTGCAAGCTAGCAGTATAGTATTGCAGCCTGCGGGTAGGTGGGTGGCTGCATATTAGCGTTTGCATCGTAAGGAATGGGGAAGGTACAATTGAACACTGCCCTGGGACAAGGACTTGCACGGGGATAGTTGCAAGTCTGCATCTTCTGATGCAGCAAGGATCACTTCTGATGGGCACACTTTTAGGCAGTGATCTGGGCGTCAGAGATGCTTCCAGGGGTCTTCCCTATGCTGTTCCCATGTCTTTTCAGCACTGTATGCATGTGTCACACAGCACATGGCCAGATAAGGTTGTAAAATGTTAAAATCACATTTCCCAGTGAATGTATTTGTCACGGTTGAAAGCAATACAAAAGTGCAAAAACGCATAAAAAATGCTACTTGTGAACATAGCCCAAGGTGTGGAGGAGTATTTTTGTTTTTGGTTATTTATTTTACCTTATACGCAAGTCTTTACCCTGGAAAGGATGTTCCTTAACATATTTCACAGGAAACTGTTTCAGTTTTGTTTTTGAACGTTTTATTGTGAGCCCTTAAAAGTGGCTTAATACCTCTGACCACGTTGTTGACAGCAGTGACCTGGGGGTCAGAAATGCTTCCTTGGGCGATCCCCATGCTGTCCCCATGTCATTTTAGCACTGTCACTACAGTTTTGGGCACTTTAGGCTTTCTACAGACTGCCGGGGGTGCCGCCACAAAAATGCTCGGGTCTCCCATAGACTAACATTGGGCTCGTTGCTCGGGTCGAGCACCCGAGTATCACGGTGAGCTAGGCCCGAGCTTCGAACACCCGAGCATTTTAGTGCTCGCTCAACACTAATCCTAACACTATCCATACACAGGATTCCACAATATTAACCCAGTGTGAAGGCGTCAGTGAGATGGACCATCCCTGGCCACATTCACTTGTCCACGTGTTTGTGGTTAGGCTGTCCTTCCCACTAAATGCACTGGGGAGGGCACAGGTAATGTTTTGGTATGCGCGCTTGTGCATAAGTCGCACCGGGACAAATAGGGGCGGCTGGGGACTGAGTGCCGGCATCTGTCCGGACACCCGGCCGCCCCCTGGCGGCTGAGGACAGAGTGAGGACAGAGTGCGGACACCCGGCCGCCCCCTGGCGGCTGAGGACAGAGTGCGGACACCCGGCCGCCCCCTGGCGGCTGAGGACAGAGTGCGGACACCCGGCCTCCCCCTGGCGGCTGAGGACAGAGTGCGGACACCCGGCCGCCCACTGGCGGCTGGAGACAGAGTGGGGACAGAGTGCGGACACCCGGCCGCCCCGTGGCAGCTGGGGACAGAGTGCGGACACCCAGCCACCCCCTGGTGGATGGGGACAGAGTGCGGACACCCGGCCACCTCCTGGCGGCTGGGGACAGAGTGCGGACACACAGCCAACCCCTGGCGGCTGGGGACAGAGTGCGGACACCCGGCCACCCCCTGGCGGCTGGGGACAGAGTGCGGACACCCGGCCACCCCCTGGCGGCGGGGGACAGAGTGCGGACACCCGGCCGCCCCCTGTCGGCTGGGGACTGAGTGCGGACACCCGGCCGCCCCCTGGCGGCTGGGGACAGAGTGCGGACACCCGGCCGCCCCCTGGCGGCTGGGGACAGAGTGCGGACACCCGGCCGCCCCCTGGCTGCTGGGGACAGAGTGCGGACACCCGGCCGCCCCCTGGCGGCTGGGGACAGAGTGCGGACACCCGGCCGCCCCCTGATGGCTGGGGACAGAGTGCGGACACCCGGCCGCCCCCTGGCAGCTGGGGACAGAGTGTGGATACCCGGCCGCCCCCTGGCAGCTGGGGACCGAATGTGGGCCCCCTGGCGGCTGGGGAACTAGTGTAGATACCAGGCAGCCCCCTGGCGGCTGGGGACCGAGTGTGGATACCAGGCAGCCATGACATGATTGCCGGAGTCTGCCTCCACAGGCCTAAAAGGCCTCATTTCAAGTGCAAGCAAGCTAGCAGTATGGTATTGCAGCCTGGGGGTGGGTGGATGGCAGGCTGCACACTTACGCTTGCATTCCAAGAAAACAAAGCAGATGTTAACTTCTATTATCATCATCATACTCCTCACCTTGGCACTCTCAACTCCCCTGATGGAGAAGCCAGGGCCTGCCGGAGGAGTCTGGTTGTCTGGTGGGCTCATCCAATGCTGCCCTAAAGCAGGCCAGGCTAAGAAAAGTGTTGGGAAGGTTACCGGGACAAATATTGGCGGCTGGGGACTGAGTATGGAGACCTCGCTGCCGAAGCAGCCATGAGGTAGTGGCCAGCTTCGGCCTCCTCCAAACTAAAAGGCCCCATTTCAAGTGCAAGCTAGCAGTATAGTATTGCAGCCTGCGGGTAGGTGGGTGGCTGCATATTAGCGTTTGCATCGTAAGGAATGGGGAAGGTACAATTGAACACTGCCCTGGGACAAGGACTTGCACGGGGATAGTTGCAAGTCTGCATCTTCTGATGCAGCAAGGATCACTTCTGATGGGCACACTTTTAGGCAGTGATCTGGGCGTCAGAGATGCTTCCAGGGGTCTTCCCTATGCTGTTCCCATGTCTTTTCAGCACTGTATGCATGTGTCACACAGCACATGGCCAGATAAGGTTGTAAAATGTTAAAATCACATTTCCCAGTGAATGTATTTGTCACGGTTGAAAGCAATACAAAAGTGCAAAAACGCATAAAAAATGCTACTTGTGAACATAGCCCAAGGTGTGGAGGAGTATTTTTGTTTTTGGTTATTTATTTTACCTTATACGCAAGTCTTTACCCTGGAAAGGATGTTCCTTAACATATTTCACAGGAAACTGTTTCAGTTTTGTTTTTGAACGTTTTATTGTGAGCCCTTAAAAGTGGCTTAATACCTCTGACCACGTTGTTGACAGCAGTGACCTGGGGGTCAGAAATGCTCCCTTGGGCGATCCCCATGCTGTCCCCATGTCATTTTAGCACTGTCACTACAGTTTTGGGCACTTTAGGCTTTCTACAGACTGCCGGGGGTGCCGCCACAAAAATGCTCGGGTCTCCCATAGACTAACATTGGGCTCGTTGCTCGGGTCGAGCACCCGAGTATCAGGGTGAGCTCGGCCCGAGCTTCGAGCACCCAAGCATTTTAGTGCTCACTCAACACTAATTCTAACACTATCCATACACAGGCTTCCACAATATTAACCCAGTGTGAAGGCGTCAGTGAGATGGACCATCCCTGGCCACATTCACTTGTCCACGTGTTTGTGGTTAGGCTGTCCTTCCCACTAAATGCACTGGGGAGGGCACAGGTAATGTTTTGGTATGCGCGCTTGTGCATAAGGCGCACCGGGACAAATAGGGGCGGCTGGGGACCGAGTGCGGGCATCAGGCCGCCCCCTGGCGGCTGGGGACAGAGTGCAGACACCCGGCCGCCCCCTGGCGGCTGAGGACAGAGAGCGGACACCCGGCCGCCCCCTGGTGGCTGGGGACAGAGTGCTGACACCCAGCCACCCCTTGGCGGCTGGGGACAGAGTGCGGACACCCAGCCACCCCCTGGCGGCTGGGGACAGAGTGCGGACACCCAGCCACCCCCTGGCGGCTGGGGACAGAGTGCGGACACCCAGCCACCCCCTGGCGGCTGGGGACAGAGTGCGGACACCCAGCCACCCCCTGGCGGCTGGGGACAGAGTGCGGACACCCAGCCACCCCCTGGCGGCTGGGGACAGAGTGCGGACACCCAGCCACCCCCTGGCGGCTGGGGACAGAGTGCGGACACCCGGCCACCCCCTGGCGGCTGGGGACAGAGTGCGGACACCCAGCCACCCCCTGGCGGCTGGGGACAGAGTGAGAACACCCGGCCACCCCCTGGCAAATGGGGATAGAGAGGGAACACCCGGCGGCCCCCTGGCGGCTGAGGACCTAGTGTGGATACCAGGCAGCCCCCTGGCGGCTGGGGACCTAGTGTGGATACCTGGCAGCCCCCTGGCGGCTGGGGACCTAGTGTGGATACCTGGCAGCCCCCTGGCGGCTGGGGACCGAGTGTGGATATCAGGCAGCCATGACATGACGGCCGGAGTCTGCCTCCAGAGGCCTAAAAGGCCTCATTTCAAGTGCAAGCAAGCTAGCAGTATGGTATTGCAGCCTGGGGGTGGGTGGATGGCAGGCTGCACACTTACGCTTGCATTCCAAGAAAACAAAGCAGATGTTAACTTCTATTATCATCATCATGCTCCTCACCTTGGCACTCTCAAATCCCCTGATGGAGAAGCCAGGGCCTGTCGGAGGAGTCGGGTTGTCTGGTGGGCTCATCCAATGCTGCCCTAAAGCAGACCAGGCTAAGAAAAGTGTTGGGAAGGTTACAGGGACAAATATTGGCGGCTGGGGACCGAGTATGGAGACCTCGCTGCCGAAGCAGCCATGAGGTAGTGGCCAGCTTCGGCCTCCTCCAAACTAAAAGGCCCCATTTCAAGTGCAAGCTAGCAGTATAGTATTGCAGCCTGCGGGTGGGTGGGTGGCTGCACATTAGCGTTTGCATCGTAAGGAATGGGGAAGGTACAATTGAACACTGCCCTGGGACAAGGACTTGCACGGGGATAGTTGCAAGTCTGCATCTTCTGATGCAGCAAGGATCACTTCTGATGGGCACACTTTTAGGCAGTGATCTGGGTGTCAGAGAGGCTTCCAGGGGTCTTCCCTATGCTGTTCCCATGTCTTTTCAGAACTGTATGCATGTGTCACACAGCACATGGCCAGATAAGGTTGTAAAATGTTAAAATCACATTTCCCGGTGAATGTATTTGTCACGGTTGAAAGCAATACAAAAGTGCAAAAACGCATAAAAAATGCTACTTGTGAACATAACCCAAGGTGTGGAGGAGTATTTTTGTTTTTGGTTATTTATTTTACCTTATACGCAAGTCTTTACCCTAGAAAGGATGTTCCTTAACAAATTTCACAGGAAACTGTTTCAGTTTTGTTTTTGAACGTTTTATTGTGAGCCCTTATAAGTGGCTTAATACCTCTGACCACGTTGTTGACAGCAGTGACCTGGGGGTCAGAAATGCTTCCTTGGGCAATCCCCATGCTGTCCCCATGTCATTTTAGCACTGTCACTACAGTTTTGGGCACTTTAGGCTTTCTACAGACTGCCGGGGGTGCCGCCACAAAAATGCTCGGGTCTCCCATAGACTAACATTGGGCTCGTTGCTCGGGTCGAGCACCCGAGTATCACGGTGAGCTTGGCCCGAGCGTCGAGCACCTGAGTATCACGGTGAGCTCGGCCCGAGCGTCGAGCACTCGAGTATCACGGTGAGCTCGGCCCGAGCGTCGAGCACTCGAGTATCACGGTGAGCTCGGCCCGAGCGTCGAGCACTCGAGTATCACGGTGAGCTCGGCCCGAGCGTCGAGCACCCGAGTATCACGGTGAGCTCGGCCCGAGCGTCGAGCACCCGAGTATCACGGTGAGCTCGGCCCGAGCGTCGAGCACCCGAGTATCACGGTGAGCTCGGCCCGAGCGTCGAGCACCCGAGTATCACGGTGAGCTCGGCCCGAGCGTCGAGCACCCGAGTATCACGGTGAGCTCGGCCCGAGCGTCGAGCACCCGAGTATCACGGTGAGCTCGGCCCGAGCGTCGAGCACCCGAGTATCACGGTGAGCTCGGCCCGAGCGTCGAGCACCCGAGTATCACGGTGAGCTCGGCCCGAGCGTCGAGCACCCGAGTATCACGGTGAGCTCGGCCCGAGCGTCGAGCACCCGAGTATCACGGTGAGCTCGGCCCGAGCGTCGAGCACCCGAGTATCACGGTGAGCTCGGCCCGAGCGTCGAGCACCCGAGTATCACGGTGAGCTCGGCCCGAGCGTCGAGCACCCGAGTATCACGGTGAGCTCGGCCCGAAAGTCGAGCACCCGAGTATCACGGTGAGCTCGGCCCGAACGTCGGCACCCGAGTATCACGGTGAGCTCGGCCCGAGCGTCGAGCACCCGAGTATCACGGTGAGCTCGGCCCGAGCGTCGAGCACCCGAGTATCACGGTGAGCTCGGCCCGAGCGTCGAGCACCCGAGTATCACGGTGAGCTCGGCCCGAGCGTCGAGCACCCGAGTATCACGGTGAGCTCGGCCCGAGCGTCGAGCACCCGAGTATCACGGTGAGCTCGGCCCGAGCGTCGAGCACCCGAGTATCACGGTGAGCTCGGCCCGAGCGTCGAGCACCCGAGTATCACGGTGAGCTCGGCCCGAGCGTCGAGCACCCGAGTATCACGGTGAGCTCGGCCCGAGCGTCGAGCACCCGAGTATCACGGTGAGCTCGGCCCGAGCGTCGAGCACCCGAGTATCACGGTGAGCTCGGCCCGAGCGTCGAGCACCCGAGTATCACGGTGAGCTCGGCCCGAGCGTCGAGCACCCGAGTATCACGGTGAGCTCGGCCCGAGCGTCGAGCACCCGAGCATTTTAGTGCTCGCTCAACACTATTTATAAGAGGTGTGACAAGGCTATACATTGTAAAAAGTTGATTAACTTATATTTCTTTAATGAATTACTAAAATTTGATAACAGCCGGTCATCAGACTGCAATACTGTAAGTGGGTAAATAGGATAAATATATATTATAGATACTGTATATCCAGCCTGAAATAGTGGATTTCCCCATGAATGATACAATGACTCATTTATAATTGAAAAATGGATACAACTAATAATCAAATAAAATCTTACTTGGCTCTGAATTTCACTGGATCCTGCAACCGACCCCATAGTCAGAATATTGTACTTAAAATATATACTCCAAAAATAAAATTATGAATATCTCAATGGCTCATTAATATACAGTATGAACGCCCAATGATGTATTCATAAAGTATAGGAACCAGACATGAAGATGATCCTTACTGAATTAAGAATTCCCTGGAGTCTACATACAATACTCTATACAGTAACTAGGTTCATGTTCTGTTGGGAGTTATCTTTTATAAAAATAAAAGCAATTGTGTTAATAATTTATTTTTTTTTTTTTAAAAAAAAGATCATTCTTAAAAGGACAACCTATAAGAATTGCTTTCTTTTGCAATTATATCATTGTGATCTCTTGATCTGGTGACCCGGACATTCTGTTAAACAAATGCAATAGGCAAACTTCTGCTGATCTTCTCTGCGCTGCATTTCTATCCATTTTAATCCACATTCTGAGCAGATCTCTGTCAGGACCAAAACATTTTGTATAATGAATTCTATTATATCCAGAATACTGAGAATGGCGCCGTAAAACATATGCTGCCTGCTCTTCCCAGAGTATTCAGCAGAGGCGATGTACACCTTCCTTGCCTCCTACTCCGACACTAGATGCCACATTTTTGTATTTGAACTCTTTCTTTTTTAGCCATTTCCTCTAGTGAGAATGAAACCCCAAGTAGCCGTTCAAGACTATAAAATGATGCGGCTCCCACAGTTAGTGACCCCTTATAGACCCCAACCCCTGAATATTGAGCCTCAGATTCCAGATTTTGTGGCCTGATCAGTAATACAATTTGTTGCTGTCGACCTCACAGAAATCATCTATTTCCAAGTCTTTTTCTCTGAGAATTCATCTATTTCCAAGTCTTTTTCTCTTGAGAATTGCGTAAACCACGCGGTGACCCAGACTAATTTATAAGCCCAACAATTGTTTTCCAAAAGCTCCACTCCCTCAGCTACTAATTGGACCCCCGTAGATGATGTACATATGAAGAAATTAGGGGCTTTTTGCTTCACATGGGGAGAGTGGATAAGACAGAACTTTTGCAGGATTGGAGTGTGTGTTTGATATGAACCTTCCAGTTTTCGGCATGGTGATGATAAGGATACAATTTGAGGCCATTCTTATGTTTTTGCATTATAACGACAATGCAGTGTCCACCCCAAGATGACTCCAACTTTCACTAACTTTTCATAGTTAAGCCGGTCATTGATCACTTCAGCAAAAAATTTGTTGAGGTGTACATTCCCCAAAGGGACATCTGAGTAGATCAGACCCGAACCCACTTCATGGAGAGGCTTAACTTGAGGCAATACTGGTCAAGTAAGAGGGAAAGGTCCACAATTTAAAAGAACAAACTGTGAGAGAGCACCTCAGGGTACACCCACAGACTTAGGGTTAAAAGAGGGACACAGAATGAATCACCCCGATGCTCCTCTGTCCTTGGAGTGAGAAAATTTGTTAATTTGTGCACCCACTGCTGGATCAGAGCTATCACCTCTACGTGGTAACTTCTACACCAACGTCCTATTCTTTAAATCCCTCTGCCATAGCTAAAGCAGCATGCGATACTGTGCGCAGGAACCAGAGAACCCCGCCGAGGTTTTTAACTGGGCAACTGCAGAGTCCGATGTACCGACAAACTGTTGCTATTTAAGTCATTATCTTGACCACAATACATGTGTGGCACCCCAGGGGTCCGGTTGCCACAGTGGCATTGCCTCCCTCTAAAGAGGTAATGCCATTCCTGGAAGCAAGCAGGGATTCCCTAGTCAGGTATACTAAACATGCAACACTTTACTGTCTCCAGACCAGCAAGGGGAGCCACTCCCCTTGGCAACTGGTACCTGGGGGCGGGGTTAGTTAGTCATAGTGTGCGGAGTTGAGGCGAGGAGGTCGAGGAGAGAGGAGCTGGGGACTGGAGCTGCGCGGCAGCTCACCCCAGAATCACCAGCACAGAAGAACTGGACACCGGAGTCCGAGACTGTGGGGCACCGAAAGGCCCAGCAGTAGAAACCGGAGGGAAGGAGATTGCAGGTCTCCTGGCCCCATCAGACGCCCAAAGGATCAGCAGCACCGCAGGGTCCAGCACCGCCAAGTGGGAGCGACGCGCCAGCAAGGCCCGAGCTGACTGCCATACGGGTGAGCACAGAAACGTCGCACTCAGGGACGAGGGCCACCGCACAGCTACAAGTAGCAGGGCCAAAGAGTTTAGTGGAAAGGGAAGGCCTCCAACTTCATCTGGCAAGGAGGATTCTTTACTTGCTTCCAGGCTGCCTGGACTTCCACTTCTAGCCAGTACTCTAGTCCCGGCGTGTTTAATCAGCACCAGTAAAGACCCTGGGACTGCACTTCCTTTTCTCTTTGTGTTTCTTGTTTCGCTATCAACCCCTGCACTACAAGGCCCTGCACAACCTGCAATATCCACACTGCCCTGGAGTTAGCTCTTCCTGTGGAGAGCCACACCATCCCTGCTGCAGTAACATCAGCTTCAGAGGACTGTTACGCAGCGGCGGCGTCACGAACTCTATAAAAACTCTATAAAACCCCTATACATAACCCCTTTTATTGACCGCCCTGTGTCATTCCCCCAGCATCTACCGGCCCGGCTCTGACCAGGGGGCGCGTCAACTTGGCGTCACGAACAGGATTCACAAACCTGGCCCTGTGTGCCATAGACTTTATTGAACATTGTTATCACGTGGTTTGCCGCCCGCCGAGGGGGAAGAAAGACGCCCCGATCCGGAACCGCCGGGTAAGAGATCCTTCCACCTGCAGAGCAGCATACTGGTACGTCAGGAGACGCCCAGGACCTGGCTGAGGAAGATGCCCAACATGGAGCAGGGTTCAGGAGGAGGGTTCTGCCGCAGGCGCGGCCACGGCCACTGTAATGCCGTTATCAATGCCATATATACCAGTGGCGGCATGAATGCCCCAGTACTCAGGGGAGTCGCACACCTTGAACGACTTTGAGGAGAGACTGCACAGTTTGTTTAAAGTGTATCCCCTGTCTGCAGGATGCAGGAAAGTGTACGGAACTATGCTCTAAACCTGCAGGAGGCGCTGCGGGCCATCAAACAGGTAGACCCTGACAGTGTGCATGATGAGAACAGATTGCTAACTGAGCAGTTTATTGAGGGGCTCCTGTCCAGCGCTCACAGGACACAGCTGCGCATTATGGCTCTGCAAAACCCTGATCTGGACTTTGCGCAATTTAAAGACAGAGCCATCCGAGTGCTGTGGGAATCAACACCAGGAGGCACTGTATCCCACCGGCGCCCAGCTATTACCTATCACCAGGAGCTGGCATCCTTTTCCCCAGAACCTGTGGGGGCTGACGCGCAGACTCTGGACAATGACCCGTCTGCAGACCTGCGCCTTCAGGTCCAGGAGCTGACCAAAAGCGTGGCCGCGTTAACCAAAACCGTGCAGGCCATTCAAGTGTCCCCCAAGGAAAAGATCCAGCTGGCTTCCAGTCCAGATGACGTCCCGTGGCGACGACAGAAAAGTATTCCACCGATCAGAGGGAGAAACAGCGATCACTATGACCAGGACGGACAACCCATCTGCCGCCACTGTCAAAAGGCGGGACACTACGCAAGATTCTGCAATTTAAACGAGCAACACCTGGGGCAGAGGGCCAACCCCCAGGAGTAAGACGACCAAGCCCACAAAGCTGGCGAGACAAGTACGTGGGAGGACGACTGGTCCTGCCTGTCGTGCTTGATGGCATCCCTATGAAAGCATTGCTGGACACTGGGTCCCAGGTGACAACGATGCCATATATCATTCATAAACAATACTGGACTGAATCAGACATTACGCACCGTACAGATGAACATCTTAGCATCTATGCCAGCAATGGTCAGCCCTTGCCTCAGGTGGGGTATAAGGAGGTGACTATAAAAGTTGGCAAAGTAGAATTGCCATCACAAGGAAGGATTATTGTTGATATTGATCGCAGAGAAAGTCATCCCATGATAACCTTAGGCACTAATGTGATAGAAAATTGTCTTGGAGAAATTATTGTTTTGTTGCAACAGGTCGCAGAGACTGCCAGTTCCAGTCAGCAGCCAGTTCCAGTCAGCAGCGAGTTCTACAGGAGATCAGAGCCCTGATGAAAAGACAACAGGTAGAGCAGTCTGAAAGGAAAATTGGCAGTGTCAGGATGAGTGATCCGTTCCCCATTGCAATGCCCCCTAGGAGTGAAATGTTGATATGTGTCGAGCAGCAATTGGTCTCAGGGGTCAAGATTATCAGGCCCTGGTAGAACCCGTATACTCTGACAGTAGGCCCACCATCTTTACAGCCAGGGGGTAGTCGATGTCCGCAAGGGGAGAGTGCCGATCCACATCCTGAATTGTGGGGAGAAAGAGGTCCATTTACCCCGGTATGCTACCCTTGCTGAGTTATTCACTGTCAGTAACAACTCAATAAAGACAGTAGAACCCTTGCCTCCATCCAAACCGGCGGAGGATAATGGCTCCAAGGGGCAGATGGAGGATTGGTGTCAGAAGCTACAAGTGGGCACTGACTCCACCCCTTTGCACCAAAAGCATGGAGTATACCGGGTGGTCCAAGAGTATGAGCTGGTCTTCAGTAAACACCCATTAGACTTTGGGCAGGCAAAAGGGGTACAACATCATATCCCCACGGGAGATCATCCACCCATTAAAGAGAGGTAACGGCCTGTACCTCCAGCTCACTATCAATGTGCCAAAGGAAAGTTACAGGATATGAAAGAGGCTGGGGTGATCATAGATAGTTGTAGCCCCTGGGCAGCTCCATTAGTTCTCGTGAGTAAGAAGGATGGTACAATGAGGATGTGTGTTGACTACAGGCAGATTAACCGCATTACACATAAGGATGCCTACTAGTGTTGAGTGAACATGCTCGACACTGCTCGGTACTCGCCCGAGTATCACGCTACTCGGGATGTTCGGCGAGCACCAAGCATTTCCGGGTTACTCAGGCGGGAGCTCGGGTCTCCGCCCTGCATGTTTGGCGCTCTTTACAGAGCCAATGAACATGCAGGGATTGCCAGCCAGTCACTGTAATGCCGCAGCCATGTTGGTTGTGGGCAGTACATTGATTGGCTGGCCGCACAGCGTCACCTCGAGTATTTAAAACCGGGCGCCGCCATCTTGGACACAGACGGCTGGGATCAGACAGTGTAGGGACAGCGCTGCTGATTTAAGGAGAGATATATACTGCGAAATAGTTAGTGTAGGGTCTGTAAAGGCTGCCAGATCAAACAAACAGTCCTTCTCAGGACTAATATCCATCCCAGATATCAGGCAGGCAGGCTGTATAGGAGACGCAGTGGTTATACCAGCAAACTCTGCATTACAGTCCTGTGAGCTCCTGTTGCTGAAATTGCTGGACTTAGCTCCAGGTCTCGGGGGCCAGGAAAAATCCTTTTTTTTTCATCTAAATCCTTTTTTATTTTTTCCTCCTTCACACTGTACAAATACCCATCTTATTAACCTTTTGGTGTCCCCCCCACCCCAAAAAAAAAGTATGTGTGACAGTTCAGAAAAAAAAATATTTTTTTAAAAGAGTCTGGTGTAGGCCAGAGAAATAGAAGTGTGGTTTTGCAGTTAAACGGTTCAAACCTCTGTATTATCAACTTTTGGGCCATTTTTACCTAAAAAAAAAACAGTTTGAGTGTGTCGTTCACTGTTCAGCCACAAATATATCTATTTAAAAAAGTCTGGTATACACCAGTAAATTATAACTGTGGTTTTGCTGTTTCACTGTGAAAAATCTCTATTATCCTGCTTTTGGCATTTTTTGCCATAAAGAAAAACAGTAATAGTGTCTCCTGATTGTTCAGACACAAATATATCCGTTGAAAATAGTCTGGTATACACCAGTAAATTATAACTGTGGTTTTGCCGTCCCACGGTAAAAAATCTCTATTATCCAGCTTTTGGTATTTTTTCCATAAAGAAAAACAGTAATAGTGTCTACTGATTGTTCAGACACCAATATATCTGTTTAAAAGTGTCTGATATACACCAGTAAATTATAACTGTGGTTTTGCCGTTTCACGGTGAAAAAATCTCTATTATCCTGCTTTTGGTATTTTTTGCCGTAAAGAAAAACAGTAATAGTGTCTCCTGATTGTTCAGACACCAATATATCTGTCTAAAATAGTCTGGTGTAGGCCCGAAAATAGAACTGTGGTTTTGCAGCTCCAAGGTAAAAAATCTCTATTATCCAGCTTTTGGTATTTTTTTTGGTAAAGAAAAACAGTAATAGTGTCTCCTGATAGATTTGTGTCTGAACAATCAGGAGACACTATTACTGTTTTTCTTTACGGAAAAAATACCAAAAGATGGATAATAGATATTTTTTACCGTGGGACGGCAAAACCACAGTTCTATTTCTTGGGCCTACACCAGACTATTTTCAACAGATATATTTGTGTCTGAACAGTCAGGAGACACTATTACTGTTTTTCTTTACGGAAAAAATACCAAAAGCTGGATAATAGAGATTTTTTAACGTGGGTCAAGAAGTGGGAGCGAGAAGATGTGGCTGTTGAAGGTGAAAATGTGCCACAACCAACAGCCACATCTTCTCGCTCCCACTTCTTGACCGAATTACTAGGGAAGCACAGAACAACATCAGTATTGCGAACTGATCAGTGTGAACAGGTTATTAATTGGATAGCAGATAATACTTCCAGTTACCTGGGCACCACCACCTCTGGTCTGTCTTCCACATGGTCAAATCTTAGTAGCCGTGAGTCTCGACCGCATATTCCTCCTCACCCTGATGCTCCTTCCTGCCACCATGCCGAGTGTCGTCAGACAGCAACTGATCCCACACTTGGACACTCTGAAGAGCTGTTCACTTGTCCATTTCCAGATTTTTGCCCCTCGCCTGCTCCGCTTTAAGTGGTGGAAGAGGAGATCCCATGTAGCGATGCCCAAATATCTGAACAGCCAAGGCCACAGGAAGTCGACGCTGGCAATTTGTCACAAGAGGTGGATGATGAAGAGACACAATTGCCAGGAAGTGAGGAGGAGGATCGTGGTGCGCAAGTGGAAGAGGAGGAGGTGGTGGATGATTTAGTAACTGACCCAACGTGGCAGGAGGACATGCAGAGCGAGGCCAGCAGCAAACACGGTGAGGGAGGCAGAGTACCCCAACAGGCAGGAAGAAGCAGTGTGGTGGCCGCACACACAAGGCAGGCAACAGTTCCCCGTAACACCAACAAGATGGACGTTGCCAGTACAACCTGTAGGTCTTCCAGAGTCTGGAATTTTTTTTAAAGACTCTGCTGATAACCCCAAAAAGGCCATTTGTACCACCTGCCATGCCAGCATCAGCAGGGGTGACAAAACTACCAGTCTGACCACCACCAGTATGATCAGGCACATGGCAGCAAAGCACCCGACTTTGTGGGTGAACCCCAGGGTCCACGACCAGTGTCAGCGGGTGTCACCACTGCTTCTTCCGCTGTTGTGCGTGCAATAGAACCCCCTGTTGTGTGTGCAAGGCAATCCCCTGTCCATACTGCATACAAAGATGCCCCCTCCTCTCAGTCTTCACTTGTTATGGCAGTTTCTCAAGAAACAGCATCAACGTCCACGTCCCACCGCACCGTTCAATTGTCCATATCCCTGACCTTTGAACGAAAGCGGAAATTCGCAGCCAACGCCCCACAGGCCACAATCCTAAATTCGCACATTTCACGACTGCTTGCGTTGGAAATGCTGCCTTTTAGGCTGGTGGAGACGGAATCCTTCCGCAACCTTATGGCGGTGGCCGTCC
The DNA here is from genome assembly GCF_046119375.1 of Phyllobates terribilis. Lineage (NCBI taxonomy): Eukaryota > Metazoa > Chordata > Amphibia > Anura > Dendrobatidae > Phyllobates > Phyllobates terribilis. The sequence continues at coordinate 16,902,404 of NW_027362767.1, read as the reverse complement.
CTCGGTACTCCGTCCCCAGCCGACATTATTTTGCCTGGTGTGCCATCCCCGCACTACACAAGCACGTGTCCCAAAACATCGGCCGTGCCCTCAATAACGCAGTTACTGGGAGAGAATACCTGACAACGGACACGTGGACAAGTGCTTGTGGCCAGGGACTGTACATCTCCCTGACGGCACACTGGGTAAATGACGCGCCCCCTGGGCCATGGGGTACCCGGAGCCGGGCCTTGTAGATGCTGGGGGTTGTAGTCACCGTGGCGGCGACCCGGTCCGTGACCCAGGGCGGTCAAACCAGGGTAGTCTATGTGTATAGGTTATATATAGTCCGACTACGCCACCTATAGATTGCGGTTATTGGTAACCGCCGCTGCGGGGCAGTCCGCTGAAGCTGGTGGTATGTTCAGCAAGGAGATGTAACTCCCCACAGGAAGAGTGTAGCTTCAGGGCAAAGTGTATGGATGATGGTGGTGATGGTGCAAGGTGTCGCGGTGCAAGAAGAATCACAGAGTCCAGATGAGGCAGTCCCAGGTTCTTTACTCACGGTTTAAGCAGTTCCAGTTACAGGGCCAGTGTAAGAGCCCACGGTGTTCTGTGCCCACGGTGTTCTGTGCTCACGCAGTAAGGGGCTCGGTCGACCCTCAGGTATCTCTGGAGCATTTAGCAGGACCCCTTCTGTGTGTCCTCTCTGGCCTCTCTCCTTGTACCTCACACCTAGCGGCACCTCTGTCCAGTGTCCTCGGGCCTTAGCGGGTGACGTGTGTTCCGTCCCCTGACCCTATGTGGCTACTTTCCTAGTGGCTGGTGTGGACGGCCTGCTATACTTGAAGTGCTGCAGCCTCCGGTTCCCAGTTGAGTCCTGCAGTCTCTGCTGGCTGGGGGGACCCGGTTCCCCTTCTTTGGATTGACCCCCCTACCTCCTGGCAGCGGCGGGTGTACGGGTGGCGGCTGCACGGCCCGTACCCCTGGGGTCCCTTCGGTTCCTGTCCTGGAGCCGTCCTGCTCCGTCTCCTCTCTCAGGCTCAGGCCTCCTGGCTGGGCCTGCCTGTGGAGCAGTCACTTTCACTCATTCCTCTGCACAAACTCTCGCCCCTGAACCAAGATGGTTTCTATTTTTATACTTCCTACTCCAGTGCTCCCAGGATCTACATCCTCCACCCACCCACTACCTAGTTCCCCCTCTCTAAGTGGTTCCTCCCCACTCCAGCCAGGGATCAGGGACACTTGTGCTCTCCCGTAGGAGCATTATCGCCCTGTCCCCCAGAAATGTGGTGTAGTGGATGTGTTAGTGTCCTGAGCCATACTCCTTCCTTACCTGAGAGTGAGATACCACACCTCTGGATGAGATGCAATACCTCTGTGGCGACCGAACCCTCAGGGGCGACACATAAACATAGTGGAAGCCGGGATCCAGTCAGACCTTGGGACGGAAAACATCCTCCCCACAGCGAGGATTGCGGGCCCTATGTCAGCTAGAGTTGCCCCCACAGTGTACAGCTCAACAGCTGGACCTTTGGATTTTGGGAATGTTTGCGCTTTTTGCCCAGATTCGCGTCATGCGCTCCCATACTCGTCCTGAGGGGACGAGCATCTCCGGAATTTGCAATTAAGCCTCGGCGTCCGCGCTACGGTTTTCTGGCTCTGGAACGCACGCCATTTGGAACTGGACGCCACTATTCGGCGTGCTGCACTCTTATCACATGCCGGACGCGCTGTAAAATCTTTGTAACGTTTCGAGATGAAAAAATTTTTCGCAAGAAATCCTCTCTGCCATCTTCCTTAATAGCCAGCCCTCACGAAAAACGTTGCCGCCAGACGACGCAACGCTCGCCATTTTACAGATCCAGCCCGGGAGGTGCTCTGCACGCCGCCCCGGGGCGATCCGGGGCGATCCGACGCCATTAAGGCTCCGAAAAAAGGCTTGCAAAAACCTCGTCTGTGCCTGGTCCGAAAAACGCGCCATTTAGCCAGCCCTAACAAAATTTCACCACTTGGAAATGACCACCAGATGGCATCTGTGCTTTAAAAATCATTCATTACTTGTCAGCCAGAATTCAGCTGCATTTCTGCAAATTGAACACTGGATGGCAGCTGTTATTTAAAAGCCATTCACTCATTCATGATAGACCCTCAGAGGAAACACGCAATGAGGAGATTTTTCACTTGTACCTGACATGATCTTCCGTGGAAAGGCTGTGATGGGGGGAGGGGATGATGGTGTAGTATTTCTGTCTCTGTTGTTTCACATGAGATTAGGACTTTCAAAGTGCTGCTGCCTGACTGTGTAAAACATTAACTCTTTTAACACAGATTGTGACCATGTTGCAAAACACTTAAAGTTGTGCAAAAACCGTGGCGTCATATACATAAGTGCACAAAAAACAGTTTGCGACTTTGCCATCGTTTTGCCATGTTTTTTTTCACCCAAAAGCTTACACGTGCAAAAACGTATGAGCATTCATGTGGGTTAAGGAACATGTCTTTGGCGCAATTTTGGCTGAAACGCTCAGGTGTGTGAATCCGTATGAGCATTTGCATCGTCAAAAAACTGTGTGTTAATACAGCGGTTTTTCTGTAAAAATGCTAAGGCTTGCGTGCAAACCGTGATGGCAAAAAAAGCATGCCTTTTTCCGCAGTCTTTCCACAATAATGTGCACGTAGGTATATTCCTAGGCTGAGCGCTGGCTGCGGGTGGTCCTGGAAGTACCTGTAGCCAGCCCTCACTCTCATTGAACTATTCCAAGGGTGAGGGCTTGCTAGAGGTGGTCCTACTTGTCCCTGTAGACAGCCCTTGATTATTCCAAGGCTGACTGCTGGCTATGGGTGGTCCTGTAAGTACCTGTAGCCAGCCCTTACCCTCATTGAACTATTCGAAGGGTGCGGGCTTGCTAGAGGTGGTCCTACTTGTCCCTGTAGACAGCCCTTGATTATTCCAAGGCTGATTGCTGGCTGCGGGTGGTCTGTGAAGTACCTGTAGCCAGCACTCACCCTCATTGAACTATTCGAAGGGTGCGGGCTTGCTAGAGGTTGTCCTACTTGTCCCTGTAGCCAGCTCTCAAATATCCTGACAATGACAGCTGGCTCAAGGTAGTCGTAAGCGACCCAGTAGCCAGCAGTCACATAAAAAAATTGGAAATAATTGACAGCTGGCTATGGAACATCAAAATCGAGTCTTTGGCCAGCCCTCATCAAGAAAAAGCTACGCCTACTAAGTTGCATTAACCAATGGCAGCAGACTCATGACTTGAATTCAAATAAACCAATCACTGGCAAGTTCATCATTTTAGGAAAAGGAAAAGGAGTTTTGGAGGGAAGTTCAATTTCATCCAGTGCTCAGGAGCAACAACGGTGATTAGTGCACAAGGGAAAAGCTTTGGCCTAGCCTAAGCCAATTACAACCATGCCGCCCAAAAGAAGGTAAGTGCACCTGGTGGGACAGTGAGTGGGAGAGAAATGTGAATCTGCAGAGGTATGTGTTGCTTCCAGGAAGATCCGTTCCAGACACCATTGCAGAATGCATTTGGGGTACACTCAGACCATGGGAGTATTTGTAGAAGAGGTTATATCATATAGCTTGTACTGGAATCAGGTGCATAACTATACTTCAGCATTATCTGATGTCCTCTGTGACCTCTGCAAATTTTTTAGCTTGGTTGTATTACTGTGGTGTGGGGAGGGGGCAGCATTGCTGTGTGAAAGTGTAGTATAACATCATGTTAGGGTTTGCAATTGTTCAGGCTCAGTCACAGAAAGGGTTTATGTTTTTGGCGCGGTCTTTCTGTATCTTTCAAAGTTTTCAGTGTGAAAAGGCTTTAAACTGTAAATGCACTTGCTCGCTCACTCGTTTTTGCTCTGTTTTGACGGATAAATGAGTGCCGGTCATGTGCAAAACTGTATAAGCATTTGCATAGTCAACACCACATTAATTTTTTGCACGGTATTTTTGTCAATCTAAATAATTCTTGCAAAACCTCAGATTTGCGCAGATCTAGGAACATGCATATGATAAATAAACGCATGTGTTATGGGCACAATATTGCCACAATTTGTGTAGTATGCTATAAAAGTGCATCAACTTGTGCTAAACAATTGCTCCTTAAACTGTGTACGTTTTTGTCCGGTCTTGACCAAAAATGAGGGCTGGCTGTTGGTGGTCAAAATACACTCTAGAGCCAGCCCTCATCTTTTTTAAAACAAAATATATGGCAATGATGAGACCTGCCTTTTCTAAATCAAAAGAGTCTCATGAGCTGTGTATTTGTTGTAAAAAAAAAAATCTGATTTTTGAAATCCAATTATCCTGCTGAAACATAAAAAATTCTGGTTGATATTAGTGGGTGGACAAGCTAGATTCTCACTGATATTGTTCCTGATCTTACATTTTTCTTTTTTACAGCAGCTTCAGGATGCCAAAGACATGTCCACTATGTTACAAAACAGTTACTCAACTGCCACAGCATCTTACACGACAATGCCTTAGATACTGTACACAAGAGGAGAAGGATGCGCTAGTGAAAGAATCTAGAAACTCACTGATAGCAATTGCAACAAAAGGAACATATATCCCTTATGACAAGATTCCAGAGGTCACTACAAAGGACGATCTTATCTCCTTCATGGAGGACAGAGGATTTATCCTAACCGAGAAACCAACTATGGCCAGGTATGCCCCACTAACATCTTATTCTTTGAATACTGATGTTCATACTTGTGTAAGCTTTATAGGTTTGCATTTATGTTCTGAACTAAGCCAAAAAATCACGTGTATTTTATATTTACAGGATTGTTGAAGATGAGGGGGCATCACCTGTGCAGGATGAGCTGCCAGCCAGTGAGCAAGAGCTGCCCAACGATGAGGAAGTGCTACCTGTTGAGGAGGAAATGTCTAGAGTCATCGAGGAGGAGCCGCCCATCACAGAGGTAGAGCCGCCTGTCACAGAGGAAGAGCCGCCTGTCACAGAGGAAGAGCCGCCTGTCACAGAGGAAAAGCCGCCCGTCACAGAGGAGGAGCCGCCCACCACAGAGGTAGACCCGCCCGTCACGGAGGAAGAGACGCCAGCTACGGAGGAAGAGACACCAGCTACGGAGGAAGAGACGCCAGCTACGGAGGAAGAGCCGCCAGCTACGGAGGAAGAGCCGCCAGCTACGGAGGAAGAGCCGCCAGCTACGGAGGAAGAGCCGCCAGCTACGGAGGAAGAGCCGCCAGCTACGGAGGAAGAGCCGCCAGCTACGGAGGAAGAGCCGCCAGCTACGGAGGAAGAGCCGCCCGTCACAGAGAAAGAGCCGCCCATCACAGAGAAAGAGCCGCCCGTCACAGAGGAAGAGCCGCCCGTCACAGAGGAAGAGCCGCCCGTCACAGAGGAAGAGCCGCCCGTCACAGAGGAAGAGCCGCCCGTCACAGAGGAAGAGCCGCCCGTCACAGAGGAAGAGCCGCCCGTCACAGAGGAAGAGCCGCCCGTCACAGAGGAAGAGCCGCCCGTCACAGAGGAAGAGCCGCCCGTCACAGAGGAAGAGCCGCCCGTCACAGAGGAAGAGCCGCCCATCACAGAGGAAGAGCCGCCCGTCACAGAGGAAGAGCCGCCCGTCACAGAGGAAGAGCCGCCCGTCACAGAGGAAGAGCCGCCCGTCACAGAGGAAGAGCCGCCCGTCACAGAGGATCATGATGGCTGCATGTCAGTGTAAATTCATACAAGGAATTTACTTTAACCACTTGCTCAAACATTGCCTTGGCCTCAGCACATCCTGGCTTTTAGGCCACTTTAAAAAATTGTCAACACTGCTGGCCTACTCAAGATTGTACTTCACGTTATTACTAAGGATTTTTATAATTTACAGGACTGTTGATGAGGAGCCATCTACATCAACTGGCACATCAACGCACCCAGCCATATCAAATCCTGAACTGGTACATCTTCCAGCTGCAGAAGACTCTACATCCTCTGAAACATCCGACAATGAAGCCGATCAACAACCAGAGACTAGAGAAAGGGAGGAAAATACCAGCCAAACAGATGAAGACAGGCCGAGGTCAGTTAGTGTGTGTAACTTTCTCTCTCATCATGCTTATATATATATAAAAGCAAAAAAACAATACCAATAATGTTTATCTCGGTCACTTAATAGCATATCCCACAACTTTACAGCCCTTACAAAGTAATTTTTTCTCCTATTTTAGGCCATAGATTTCCCTTCCATTGCAGCCATAAAACAGGATGCCAAAAAAGTGCCCTACAAACAGACAGCTCTGTGGGGTACACAGCTTTGGCGGGGCATACTAAAATGCACTGCCATTACGATTTTCATCTGTGGGCCAGTAGAGGATGATGTACTAGCTTTACCCACAGATGAACTTCAGAACACGCAGTGTTCAGCAGTGGATGCTGCATATAAAGGGCAGGCAGCCAGCAAAGTGCTGCTGCCAGTCAGAGCACTGGGGTCCACAGAAATCGGGCCTGGGGACACAGAAATGTTTACCACCCCTGACAACGGTGAGTGGAGCCCCCAGCTGTCAAGGTCCCCGACATTTCCCCAGATTCTTCCACTGGGTGAGGGCCCCGTGAATGCGTCGGTACAGGGACCCCTGGACTCACAGGCCCCATAGCGGCCGCATAGTCTGCTGCCATTGGCAGGACGTCACTATATATATATGCTGTATATGCTTACACAGTATTTTTCTCAAAGTTGTAATTTGTTTCTACTCTGACCTGTTGTTCTTTCCTCCAAATTTGTAGGATCACAAGCCAGAAATGGACTGTTGACAAGAGGATCAAAATGAAAGATGCAGGTTTTTATGATCGCCATTCTCTGTCTCATCCAATATTAAAAGGTTTTTCCTCTTATTTGCAGAACCATTGCAAGCTGGAAAGATATAAACAAATTGTTGAAGATGTGTCAAGGTTTCTATACTTTATGAACAAACGCCGTGTGAGCCTCAACTTTGCGACAAAGATTGAAAACGCCCATTTATTTTTCAAAAACCTTCAAGATCTCGGTCTGTGCAACCAAACTGTCACCAACTACATTAAGAATGTCCAGAAATTTGTACATTATCAACTATTTGCAGCCAGTTTACGCGATAAAAATGAAAAACTCTTCAAGGCAATGAAGTATTTCCAGTATGTGACTGCGGATATCCAGAAGAAATTTTCCAAGGGAGTTGCGAAAGATAGTCAGCAAAAGGTATGTCAGCTAATTTTTATCCTTTCAGAGGTATGCACAATTATTTTTTTTCTTTTCTCTCTCCCTCCAGGATTTTTCACACATGACTTAAAAATAGGCCTCACCTATCAGTCACATTTATTAATCTTTCTCTTAGGTACCTGGAGTTGCATAAATTGGACAAAACACCTCAGCAATGCCGGTAGATCCTGACAGTCGCAAAGCCAGCTTTCCTGCAAGCCATCGAGGATGTCCAAGGAGGATCCCGAAATGAAGTGCATCAGTTGGAGATTCTCTATTACCTTGAGGCCTTAATCATACTAAAACACTTACAAAGACCAGGAGTTGTCAGAAACATGACGGTAAGTAACAACCTACTAATTATCCTTATTTAAAGCCACATGTCTATCTAACTTTCCCATGTCTTGACTCACAGGTTTCTGAGTGGAAAGAGAGGATGCGTCACATCTATCAAAATGAACAGCTAATAATTGTCGGAGATAAATCCCATAAAACTGCTGCCCACCAAGTAGCCTGTTTTGTGCTTACTGAAGAAGAAGAAATGGTAAGATGTTCCTGTCACTACGACGGCACCCACATTAGAGAGGGATCTGTTAGTTGTCATGACTTCAACCCATAGGATTAGTGGCATTCAGTCCCTTTCAGTAGATCCTCCCTTTAACCAGATTTTACAGGACAACTTGGTGCTACATCCTCCTGCAGGTGTGTATCCAGGATGCTAAACCATAGTATCGGTGTCCAGAATAGTGCATTTTCTTAACAATAATGCTTGCTACAGCAGCATCCAGAATGCATTATCAGTAGGAACAGATATGCTCTCCCTTATCACAGATGTTCTGCACTTTAAATGAATGGTGGGCAGTTTATATTCTGACATATGTTTGGTGTGAGGTGACTTTTCTATATATTTAGATTGTGTAGTCCCTATCATGCTCTGAAATCCAACTGAGGCGGAGGAGAGATACCGCCCTTTTAGTCTGTAGGTTTCCCTCTCCTTGTCAGGCACGTCCCTCCCTCACGTTGGTGCTGTCATTGACTCCAGTAATTAATTTGGTCAATTTCAAATTTTCTTACCTTAATATTGAAGGGCCCAACTCAATTTTTATTAAGTGGTTTACTGTTTTTTGTTTTGTTTGTTTACTGTGGTTTAACGTCTACTTTAAAAAAGTGAGACGGGTGCTGGCCAAAAAAGACAGTCCAGATAAATTCTTCTTATCGACTACAGGAAGACAGATATATAATGTATCCACCGACCTTCATTGCTACCAGAAGAAGTAAGTCTTAAAAGTTAAAAATTCTACATTTTAGATGCTGTGCCATGTATTTATGATCTACTCTATTCCTATTTAGATACAAACTTAAGGCTATGTGCCCACGTTGCATTTATGAAGCAGGAAATTTCTGCAACATTTCTGCATGTCCCTTGCCAGAAAATCGAGTGCGTTTTTTGGTCGCGTTTTTGACGCGTTTTTGACGCGTTTTTGTATGCGGATTTTACATGCGTTTTTGTAAGCTTATTGCATGCGTTTTTGAGCACAAATAAAGTTATTGAAAAAAAAAAAAAAAAAAGATGGAAATCCTGATGTCATTTCCTAGTTCAACCCCTCTTCACCATTTTGTTTTTTGCAAAAGACAGTATGCCACAGGAATTGCAGCCCCTGCGGGTCAGCAGACCATGCCTAAACCTTCTGCTAATGACTTGCTTAAATCTCCTGCACTACAACGTTGAGCAGGTAATATAAACTAAGTTTTTTTGGGGTACATTATTTTTATGTAGTGTGTGTACTAACCTATTATTGTTCTATAGGAGCGTTTAAGGAGGAGAAGACGACCAAAAAAAATTTGGGTGCACCCTATCTTGCAGGAGCGGACGGACAAGGGCCACTTTAATGTTCTCTACCAGGATTTAAGGAGGTAAGATATATGTGAAGAAAGTATAATGTCATCCGTCTATGCTGTTTTTTTAAGGTTTTGTTTGTATACTATGTTACAAAATTATCTTTTAATATTTTTTTTTTCTCTGTTTACTATAGTTTTCCTGAAAAATTTAATCAGTTCTGCCGTCTGAACATTATTTTTTTTTCGGCTGCTGAGCCTTATGTCTCCTGACCTGGACTTCCAAGACACTGTAATGCGAAGGGCCATCTCTGCTGAGGAAAGGCTGCTCATCACCTTGCGGTAAGTTGAATGTTGATTTATATGTACCTGGTTTTGTTCGCCACCCTGCGGTGATGGCTGGTGTACCTGGTTTTGTTACCCTGTGGTGATGGCTCCACTGTGTTTGTCTTTGTGTACATATTTTTGGCTTGACCATGAGATCACCATGCACAGAGATCAGATTGAAAAGGTCACTGATGTGTAAACTCTAGAGCAAACATCGTAGGCAAACACAGACACAAAGTCAAAACACATTATAAATTGATATTTGTGAACTCAAGAGAAAACAAAAGATGACCAAAAAAGATTGAAAATGTGGAGCCCCCCCCCCCAAAAAAACGCACCCATTGCTGGAATAGTTTTTTGTAATAAAGACCTTAATTTTTTAAAAGATGAATTAATAATGGATAATTACTGTTGGCTTGTATTTCTTTTTATGGCTTTTCTAATTATCTATTTTTCCTTTTCAGATTTTTGGCCACAGGAGAGAGCTATACATCACTGCACCTCCAATTTAGGGTTGGTAAATCCACCATTTCCAGAATTGTGAGGTGCACATGTACCGTCATCTGGCAGAA